>NW_025943734.1:40861-81426 GCF_000764305.2 Hyalella azteca | reverse complement strand
AGAAGTTTCCACGATCTAGATCGAAGTTTCCAAGATCTAGATCGAAGTTTCTAAGATCTAGACCGAAGTTTCCAAGATCTAGATAGAAGTTTCCAAGATGTAGATCGAAGTTTCCAATTTTCCCTAGAACTCACAAGTCAATTTTTAATGACACACTAACTTCAATAGAACAAAAGTCGAACAAAATATTGCTGTTAAAAAATTGCTGTCAGCTTTAACTAAATTATGACTCCTACCGGCGCAATAAGCTTTACTTATCCAATCCGAAAAAGCGAAAAAAATTTTGCTACATTTTTTTAGAAAAATGTCTAGTGTTTACAGAGTTGCATTATTTATAGAAGTTACATAAAAATTGTTCTAAAAGGACACGATTCGTATTTCCATTTGTAATCTTGTGATGTTCACCCGCTATTAATTGACGAGAAAACTTGCATTAAAGAACAGCGGTCATATAAATATAAGAATATTTAAAAATTATAACGTTACTCAGTATGGCGGAATAATCTTACGGTCTACTGTGATCGCAACTTCGCAGCTGTGTTTATTCGAGTATTTTTTAGATGCATTACATATACAAAGGTCACAAAACTGTCTATTAAGTATGCCGTCTTTGCCCCAGGTCTCCAGGTCTTTGCCCCAGGTCTCCTGGTCTCTGCCCCAGGTATCCAGGTCTTTGCCCCAGGTCTCCTGTATGCCGCCTTTGACCCCAGGTGTCTGCCCCAGGTCTTCACGACGCCTCTAGTCTTCAATATGGCGGGCTGAGGCCTGCGGTGGCCGCCTTCTCCCTGAGNGCTGCCCCCTGCACCCCTCACCCCCGTACCAGGCAGCTGCCCCCTGCACCCCTCACCCCCGTACCAGGCAGCTGCCCCCTGCACCCCTCACCCCCGTACCAGGCAGCTGCCCCCTGCACCCCTCACCCCCGTACCAGGCAGCTGCCCCCTGCACCCCTCACCCCCGTACCAGGCAGCTGCCCCCTGCACCCCTCACCCCCGTACCAGGCAGCTGCCCCCTGCACCCCTCACCCCCGTACCAGGCAGCTGCCCCCTGCACCCCTCACCCCCGTACCAGGCAGCTGCCCCCTGCACCCCTCACCCCCGTACCAGGCAGCTGCCCCCTGCACCCCTCACCCCCGTACCAGGCAGCTGCCCCCTGCACCCCTCACCCCCGTACCAGGCAGCTGCCCCCTGCACCCCTCACCCCCGTACCAGGCAGCTGCCCCCTGCACCCCTCACCCCCGTACCAGGCAGCTGCCCCCTGCACCCCTCACCCCCGTACCAGGCAGCTGCCCCCTGCACCCCTCACCCCCGTACCAGGCAGCTGCCCCCTGCACCCCTCACCCCCGTACCAGGCAGCTGCCCCCTGCACCCCTCACCCCCGTACCAGGCAGCTGCCCCCTGCACCCCTCACCCCCGTACCAGGCAGCTGCCCCCTGCACCCCTCACCCCCGTACCAGGCAGCTGCCCCCTGCACCCCTCACCCCCGTACCAGGCAGCTGCCCCCTGCACCCCTCACCCCCGTACCAGGCAGCTGCCCCCTGCACCCCTCACCCCCGTACCAGGCAGCTGCCCCCTGCACCCCTCACCCCCGTACCAGGCAGCTGCCCCCTGCACCCCTCACCCCCGTACCAGGCAGCTGCCCCCTGCACCCCTCACCCCCGTACCAGGCAGCTGCCCCCTGCACCCCTCACCCCCGTACCAGGCAGCTGCCCCCTGCACCCCTCACCCCCGTACCAGGCAGCTGCCCCCTGCACCCCTCACCCCCGTACCAGGCAGCTGCCCCCTGCACCCCTCACCCCCGTACCAGGCAGCTGCCCCCTGCACCCCTCACCCCCGTACCAGGCAGCTGCCCCCTGCACCCCTCACCCCCGTACCAGGCAGCTGCCCCCTGCACCCCTCACCCCCGTACCAGGCAGCTGCCCCCTGCACCCCTCACCCCCGTACCAGGCAGCTGCCCCCTGCACCCCTCACCCCCGTACCAGGCAGCTGCCCCCTGCACCCCTCACCCCCGTACCAGGCAGCTGCCCCCTGCACCCCTCACCCCCGTACCAGGCAGCTGCCCCCTGCACCCCTCACCCCCGTACCAGGCAGCTGCCCCCTGCACCCCTCGTCCTCCTGCACGATGTACTTGGAGAAGCTGTCCAGGATCACGACGGTGTCCTGGGAGCTCCAGCGCAGGTACCTGCGAGGGGACTCATGTTAGTGGCGTGTGTGACTATATTGCTGCAGTATGGACATCATTAATACGGCCACCATTAATACAGCCTCCATTAATACAGCCACCGTTGATACAGCCACCATTAATACAGCCACCATTAATACAGCCACCATTAATAGAGCCACCATTAATACAGCCACCATTGATACGGTAACCATTACTTTACTATACCACCTTTATATAATACAATACCATTACGGCCACCATAAAAACCACAATTAATTGGGTTAAGACTGCAGCATCATTTATACTACCATTGATGTGGTGAATAATTCAATTGTACCAATAATAACGTAGCAATAATGCAGCCATTACTGTAGCCTGCAGTAACTGTCAACACTGCCTCACCTGCGCTTGCCTGGCCTGCAGTAACTGTCAACACTGCCTCACCTGTGCTTGCCTGCCCTGCAGTAACTCACTGCCTCACCTGCGCTTGCCTGGCCTGCAGTAACTGTCAACACTGCCTCACCTGCGCTTGCCTGGCCTGCAGTAACTGTCAGCACTGCCTCACCTGCGCTTGCCTGGCCTGCAGTAACTGTCAACACTGAGGGCCTGCGACAGCCTGCGGGCGCCGCCGCGTTTGCCGTGCCGAGAGAAGATTGGATGCTCGAAGAAGTCCTCCGAGAGCAGCACGCTGCCGCTCCCTGCACCAAACATAATTAATTAAACACAAAATAAACTTAATTGAAACAATAAACGTTATTCCATTGAATATTCATATCACTTGTTGCCACATAGCAAACAACATCTTGCACAGCACTTATTCTCTATGATTTGTTGTCTTTGTTGCACTAAAATTTTAGGTCAATTTAATGAGTCATCAATTACGTATCTACATTGTCTAAATTTTTGTTCAACAGCAAGCCTTTTTCATGTAATTATATGCTTTTGCATTTAATGCAAAGTAATTTAGCACTTCTACAAATAATGTTCAGTGTCCATGTCGCAGTATTGATGTCAATGAAGTAAGTAAATATCCATAATTTATGTGGCTGATGTAATAATATTAAAATAATAAGTGGCCTTAGTTGCTAGCACTTCGAATAATAACAAAATAATACAGCAAGTAACGTACCTTGGTCCCACCTACCCGACACGGCCTGTGTTCTTGAGAGGTCCTCGATGTAGCTGTCAAAAAAATCAAGCTTGTCGCTGCCCGGGGACAGGACGTCCTCCGCCCCCCCGTGGGGGGGAGACACCCCGTTTTTTGGAGCCTCTAGCAGGTCCTCCTTGAGCTCCTCTGAGCTGCATTGTTCAGAAGATGTGGAAGGTTTATTATTAATATTTTCTGTTGTCAATTCCGTGTTTACTAATGTGTTTTCATTGTGGGATTCAGACTCTGACTTTCTATTTTCAGTTTCAGTTTCATGTTTTTCCTGCAAATTTTCACTTTCACTTGGCTTTTCATTGCAGGAGTTGGTTTTGTTTGGGCAGCTTTTGTCTGCAAGATTAACGTCCTGTGAAAGTTTGGTCTGCGGGTGCAGGGTCTCTGATTCCGAAGTTTCCATGGATGAGTTATTTTCGGTGGGTTTTTCCCCGTTACAGACTAAATGCTCGTCATCCATACTAGTTTTTCTTTCTTTTGAGATATTTTGCGACCCTTCCATTGAACCTGGAATAAATTGTGCTTTAATTAAAAAATTTCATGCTTGGGAAAAATAATGTTTGGTCTCTCCAGTATCATCATGAAGCTGTAAAGCAGATTCCAGCAAATATTGCATGTATAATATCCAAAAATCACGTAAATAATCTTACCAGAATTACAGCATTTTGAATATTGCATACAAAAATTATAAACAAAAGGTACCGAAGTTTCTCAATGTCAGACCTGGAAAAAAATAAAACAAACAGCAAGAGTTTGCCTTCACTCACTTTCTCCAGCATCTAACACTCCATTCTTCAAGGCAGGTGCTGCGTCTTTGGCTTCAGTAGCAGCAGGTAAAGAAATACTGCGCGTGTCATACTTCATACCATTCTGCCAATAGCTTGAAAAACTAGTCTCAAAATTGCCAATTTCTTGCTCTTTCTTGAATATTTCCTTCTTGCAGGCATTGTACCATCCTTTGAGCAAGTGTATACACGATTTGAGTGTTGATTTGAAGAAGTCTTGCTTGGTTTTAGCACTGCTTGTTGATGCAGACATGGTCTCAAGTTTGATGACAGCATCCAGCAGCGGAAGATGACTTGTATGGAACATGTCAATGACTTGAAGTTGTAGCCCAACACTCGCAGCGTATTGATCAAAGTGCGTGTACACATCTGCAATGTTGCGCATGAAAGCCATGGTTTGATATAGACGGTTCTCTTTAGTGTAACCCTTCAAACTCTGAGCCATCTGGCTGCCTAGAAGTATAAGCGTGTCATCCGTCTTACAGATTATATCCACTTCAGAGTCCGTAAAAGCTGGCATCAGTTCACGCTGAAATTCCTCCACAATGGCAACATCGGTGAAAGTGAGAGATGTAGGGTGCACAGCATAGGAGCTTTTTTGATGAGATCCAGGGTAGCCATCATCACCATTGAGATGCGCAGAGCTGGATGATGAGGAAAGATTAGGATATCCACGGCTCATGCCTGTGAGGTATCCACTCTCCCTTATATTTGGCAAAGGAGCAGCGACAGTCTGTGGGTAGGCCTGAGAAGGAGGAGTGCAGTGCTTCTGATGTTCAATGATGTTCTCAAGTTTGGGTATCATGAATGTATCACAACGTGAACACTTAATAGGTTCCTCAGACCTGCCACTGTGGAGTCGAGGTTTGTCGTCATCGCTTGCCTCAGGCATGTCATGGTGGCTCAGCGCCTCTGCACACTTAGGCTCTGGAGCAGCCATTCTCTGTGGCTCATGCCTCGGATGCATGTAGTGCTCCGAGTACTTGGAAGAGGCCTCATAGTCTCGGTGTGAGTATTCAGGATAGGCATTCATTTGTTTAATTTTCTTTGTGTATGAGGAGCGAGCAGCATGACGAGCTCTGTATGCTTCTCTATGAGCCAGCATAATGTGTCTGTTGACGTGCAGGAGGGACTTGGGGCAATAGGGACATTGTTGCTTCACCCGTGACTTGTAGGACCGGCTGTCTGCTCAAACAAAATATGGGTAAATGAAACTATGTTGACTCTTTAATTTGACTTATTATCCTATGTTAGCCTTCAAAATCACAAAAATTTAATTTCTATGCAAATTTGCATGGTCTTATTAGGATCAGAGATTGATTTGACACATGTGTACCGTATATAAATTTCTATTGTATGCCTTGGTTTGAGATAAACAGTCAAAAATCAAGATGAGAACAATTTTAGATTATCTTGGTTACTACTCACTTGTACCCCATGAGAAATGATCATTAGATTATTAAACATGAGAAACATGGATTGAAAATACAGATGTGTATCAGTGGAAATACTCTTAAAGACATCATTCAAAGAATGAGTTAACACATTCCCGCCTATAAGGCAATATGTGTACCAACAATTATATTTCACTGCTGTGTATTGGAACACCAGTGCACCAAACTCAATATTTTACACAGTTTTGATATAACACATAAAACACAAAATTTTGTCAGTAAACTTTCCCTTTTAGAATATTTGGGTTCACACAAAAGGTTGATTTCCAAATCTGGGGAGCATGGATATCATGTTAATCCAGCTGAGCTATCTGAACACGGAAACAACCAACCTTCAATGTCAAAGTCCCTGAAGCCCTTACGAGTTCCATAGGCTCGATCCATTGTAGCAACTTGTCTGAAACAAAGAATTCTCGTCAGTAATATTACAAAACACCCAAAGAAACTAGAACAACTGGAACAATAACCTTAAGTGAACACATCAGTTAAATCACCTGAACTTGAATTGGATATTAAACAACAAAATTCTAAATCTCCTGTGATAATTTTAAGGACAAAAAAACGCACTTGAAGAAATCTTGGCACTGATTTTCAACTATTATCTACTTTAAAAGCCTAGAGATTATTTAGTGGAGAGTTTGAAACAAACTCAAATAGTAATTGGCTGACAAGGCAAGCTATGGAAGCTGAAGTAGGTTCAAGTTTATCTTATGCTCAAGTCCATAGTGACAAACCATAGATTTTTTGGAATCAGTTCATTTTTAATTTCCTCTTTGACTTGAGATTTGAAGCTATTTTTTATGTGCGCTAATGCTGGTATTCACAATGCTTTATTAGTCTACTAATAAGACTCAAAAATAAACTTGAGGGAGAGTTTAAAAAAGTCTCTGATTGGATGCCATGATCTGATAAACAATGTTGATTTCACTACTTTGAAAAATAATGTACAATACAATTGATGGTGCTATTGGTCACCAAATTTAATTTTATAAATAAGTATTCAAAGGGAAATTCTAATATTAACCTTTTAATTTTATTATAAGAATATTTCCATCTTATATATTAATATTTTTATAATTCTTTCCTAAAAAGTCAAAAGAATCACATTGATCAATACTTTGCATAAATTTTTACATACGGTACATTTCATTGTAGAAGTTTTAGTCTAGATTTAGTCTAAAATCCAACTTTGCAATCAGTCAAGCTGATAGAAGAAGTTATGTAGAGACATGAGGCATGAACAATTTTATAATTAAGTTCAAAAAACATATGGTTCAAATATAATTTTTGCATATAGTACACAATTTTATTTTATACTACAGCAATCCCTTGATTAGCACAGTTTTGAATACCGCGGTTTTGATTAATGCGGAAAAAAAATTTGCGATCTACCCTTAATCTACGCGGTGCCAGTTTTGATTAGCGTGACTTTTTTTTCACAACGCATCATTTTCTCGCCTCTAGCCAGAGGTGTTACACTCGTAACAAAAGTATTACTTTTTGCTTATTAGATCTTATGTTGTTACTTTTGTTACAACTTTTGGAAAAATTTGCCTGTTGTTACGTACTTTATGAATTTCAGCCAATAATTCTTTAAATAAGGTCCCGTTCCGTAGGCACTTGTGCTGACTACAGAGTCGGTTTAACCGCGCCTTCCTGCAATTGACCACGAACATGCTTACGAAGAAGATGAAAAGGAGACAGAAGAAAAAGAAATGGCTCATAAAGAAATTTCTAGTAAAAAACTTGCAGAATTACTCACTGCAATTGAAAAAACTAAAGAAATCATAAGAGAATATTGGATTTGTTTTTCAGTAAAAAATAAATGTTAATTCATTTGCATTTCTTTTATTTATTTCCCCTATTATTTAGAAAAAATATGAATTTTAGTGAAAAAAAAATTATTTAACTTTGCTATTTTTGAGGATTCATTATAAATATTCCCATATATTCTTAAGCTTGATTAGCACATTTTTGCTTAACACAGTAAAACTCGGGGATTTATTAACCGCGTTAATCAAGGGATTGCTGTATTCCTATACAATATGCGTTTTTTTTACAACGCTTTACATTATTTTGTATAATTTTATTATTATTTTATATAATTTTATTATGATTTTATATTATTTGTTATCAATATTTACATCATTTTATATTTTATCATAATCTAACATAATTGTACATTATTTTACATTATTTCTTTTGGTTTGTCCAGAGGCTTAAATTTCTGATTTGGTGCTTCAAATCTATTTAACCTTAATCCTATAGGCTCAGGCTTACTTGCTCAATGCAGAAACCTAAGACATTAAGACAAGTTTTTAAAGGAAGGAGTAAGGACTAGTTATAGGACTTACAATCTATTATCATTCATTTATTTCAGGCATGAAATAGGAATAGGCTACACCGTACCTTGTGCCTTACTGAGCAATAATTTAAGCCTTTCCTTCTTCTTTAAAACTACAAGATTTTTTCTAGCTAATGTATATACATATTGAAGATTATTAGGCTAAAATACCTGCTTGGTTTTCCAGAAAGGCTGGTAAGTTTGCTAGTTGAACTATCTACTATTTAATGTTAACACAATTATATACCTGTCTCTTATACACATCTAGATGTGTATAAGAGACAGNATTACAAGACATCCCGCCCTTTAAACAGTCTGTCAGAGGAATTCCAGCTGGCCACGGCGGGTACTGTCTCTTATACACATCTAGTGTTTTGGCAGTATTTTGACGCGCAAATGTATGACGTCACCATTTCAACCATCAACAAACGCATGGAACTAAAACAAAGCTTAATATAAAGGAAAAGCTGGAGAGGTGACGGAATTACCCACAATGTCGGAATATACCGCGTTTACCCTAAATCATAGTGACAAAGCAGAGAGTTTTTTAGACTCTCCCTCAAGTTCATTTTTGAGTCCTATTAGTAGACCAGTAAAGTATCATGGATACCAACATTATCATACTTAAGAAATTGGTTAAAATCTTGAGCAAATGAGGAAATTAAAAATGAACTGATTCTAAAAAAGCTCTAGTTTGCCACTATGCGCCTAAATGAGCACAATTCAACATCAAATTCTGTAATTCATCTATATAAAGTTCATTTTTTCCATTGAAGTTCAAATAAATAACTATGATATTCATGTCATACAGTCAGGCTCATTACTTATATATCCTATTTAGTTGTGTTGTGTTGTGTCAACTTGTGAGTTGTGTGCTGACTCCTGACTGGCTGACTCTTGACTGGACTGCTGACCGCGGGTCAAAAAAAAACTTGACCTGCTGTTTAGTAGATTCGACAACTTTAAAGGAAATAAAATGACAAAAATCATTAATATTAATACTAAGGAATCAGTTGCATCAAGATTTAGAACATTTTTATCAAATTTTGAGCTTATTCAGCGCATTCAACCTTGAACCTACCTGAAAACCGAAACGTAAACAAACCCTGATGCCTAACTCCAATAGACATTCAAATATTATTTGAGTGTCTATATCTTGCTATTATTAGCCGGGTAACGGGTTGAATTCATTCGGAATAAGAAGTATTATCACCTCTACAACATGTTTTTGATAATAAACGCCAAGAATCAATTTCCAACACTGCAAAAATAAAATAATGTGATCGCTCCTATGAGCATTAATTGATCCGGCATATTGGTGACTACAAAGCAATGTACACCAGGATATGGGAATTAAATTTCCTTGAGATCAGTTTTGAGTTGCAAAGAATAATCCCAGATCGATCCATTTTGCATATGTAGCTGAGGTTACGATTCGGCAGTAAGTGCAGTGGCTTCAGCTACCGTGCACGCACATCTGTCAGACTTTTTCGACTGCACAGCTGGGCTTCATAATTTCAACACAAGTTTCCTCGGCCAAAATAAATATAATCTCAACTGAGAATCAACAACCTATTCAAGTTTGATCGGTATACTGTAATCAGTATACTGATCGGGTATAATGTAATCTGAAGCTATGCTGTAGCTTTCTAGCCCATTTCTCTTAATAAAAGCTTAATATCTCCGCACATACAAGACAGATACCAAAAGCTACCACATACATGATAAAAAAAGCTACCATTCGTTGACTCCATTAACAGCTGAATTCAAGTTACCATTGATTTCAAGTAAAAAAAAAAGACCAGTAAAACCTATAGTTATGTCTATGTCGCTCTGCAGAGTTAATTAAACTAAAAATGCAAAAAATGATAGGCAAGTTCACACCGGACCGAAACCGTAACCGACAGGTAAAGGAAGACAATAGATAAAAGAGTACTCATTTTGTTCACATTGATTGTTTTAAAACAACTGGAGTGAATGCTGATCGAAATGGAAAGTTGTTTAATTGCAAAAAGATCCTCGGAAACCCAGCGCACTCATTTTAATGACAATAATAATAATAAACCTAATAATAATAATAATAATGATAATAATAATAATAATTATAATAATAATAATGATGATGATGATAATAATAATAATAATAATAATAATAATAATAATAATAATATGCATACTAATAATAACAATAATAATGATAATATTATAATAATAATGATAATAATAATAGCGTTAGGCCTGTCGCCGACTCAAGTCATCGTCAGTTTAGCTAAAAAAGATCCGGTCGAGGAACATGCTTTCAGATCTCCTGTGGATAAGTCACCAAAAGTGCAAGATCGGCGATAGGCCGCATCAGGCCCATCATTCAGCGCCGACATCACTATGATATGATATGCAAACCGAACATTTACAGCTTGTTGCATGTCTCGAACACGCAACTCACTGCTTTAATATCCTCAGTGCCTAACCGCTCGGCCGCCTCGTCGATTCTGACCACAACTGTCCCAGGTAGCTGGGATCGAACCCTGAACTCACTGCTCTAATCCAGGTACTTCGAACTCTGGTACTCTAATCACCAGGTCTATACAAAAACGCATAAAATTACTTGGACAATATATAACTTTTTAGGAGAAAATTCTATTTTATGCACACTAGATGTGCAATTTCCTTGGCCCAGATGTGGCCAATGGTTACAGTTCAGAGTACCAAGATTGGAGCTGAGAGGTGCGGGTTCGATCCCAGCTCTGTGCGTCTGTTTCTGTTCAGAATCGGCGAGGAGGCCGGGCAATTAAGCACAGCAAAATTGAAGCATTGAGTTGCGTGTTCAAGACCGCAACAAGCTGTAAATGTTCTGCATTGCTCCGAGTATGAACGCCTTCAAAAACAGACTAGACGAAGCTATGCAGGAGCATATGTTCAGTCTTAAAATGCCAGCAACTTCCGGACCAGGCAATAAGTCCAGCAGCTATCTCAGTCAATCGTCAGCTATGGAAAGATCGGGTTCCAAAGTCTGGATCCCTTGTGAATCAAGTCACGAAAAATTCAAGAATCGGCAACAGGCCATGGGCCTATTTCTTCGGTGCCGACACTTCTATTCTATTCTTAGGAATCGGCGACAGGCCTAATGGACGCTGAAACCGCTCTCATCATGAGAAAAGTACTAATAATAATAATACTTAATCTCCACCAATCATTTAATTCCTACTTTATTCCTATTCCTAGAAACTTCTTAATTTGCTCGTACTTAATTATTCGAAAGGTGGAACAAAGTGGTACGGGGGCTTGTCCTGAATTGATAATGTATATATATCCTTTCAAATGTATGATTTTGCCCCCTCCCACTGTCGCAGCTCCCACCGTCCACGGTCGTAGTCTCACAGAATAGATAATAAGATGCATAAAAACATTACTATGCAAAATTAAAGTTTATTTTGAAGTCATCAATTTCCTTTATTGTTTCCTAGCTGAGTATCCCTCCACCGTCTGATAACGCATGCACATTGTACTGATAATGCATTGTACAAAGTGGAAGGAAACGGATATTATACTGTATTAATTTAAATCTCCTGCTTGGAGGTTTTTCATGTCGGTGAAGAATGATTATATCATAATAGGACGCGGGAAAACGTAACAGCAGCAAAGCGTGGAGAAGATTCCTGTAAATTCACTGAAAAAGTACACGAATTAACGGTTCAGTCTAACTATTTACCTTATAAAGGCAAAGATGTATAATACTCCTCGCGAAAATAATCCCTTAAAAACAGAGATGAGTTATACCTTAACAATCAGAGACGTGTTATACCTTAACAATGGGAGGCGTGTTATACCTAAACAATAAGAGGCGTATTATGCCTTAACAATCAGAGACGTGTTATGCCTTTACAATCAGACGTGTTAGTCAAAAGTCAGAGAAATGTCAATCAATCAAAACTTCTAAAATCCACGTACACAAATTTTCGAATGCGGTGTGCTAACGTCGCGTGACTGGGATTGGTCCGCAGTTATGTCGTCTCGGGTGACTGCAATAAATGCCTCGTTGTGTACGCAGTTCTCTACGTCTCTGAATAAATGCCACACCACGTAATTTTTCTACGTAAACTGTGGAGAAAAAGCGGGTCGAGTGAGAAAATTTTAAGCAGCGTCGAGTGAAAATTTCGTTCAATTTTATGGAAGAGCTTGGAGTGACAAACATTATATGCTTTTAGAATCAACGTGCGTGAATCCTCTCGTACAATAGAATTTATATGTGACTTTTGAAATTTTATTTAGCCAAAACTTTATGAAAAGACCAAATGTCATGCCATAGAGCGATCAAACTTTGACGCATTATACTAGGAAAATGTAATTAACTTAAGCCACTAACCATATAACTAATTTCTCTTAGCCTATAAGTAAACCCCATTACGTGACCGTGAATTAAATTAGCTGGACAAAATATAAAATAAAATATAGACATGCCAAGCCAAGAATAAGAAATCAGTGAATGAGTAATACTTCCTCTATAATGCGTTAAGATTACCTCCTAATCTTTGCTCCTCGAGTAGCTCGTGATAACAATTATCTACTTAAGTCATGACGATCGTTGGATCAAAGTCCACCCGTAACATTACTTTCAATTTTTTTCTTCGAATTACTATCCATTACTTATGAGCATACAAGCTTACAATAATATAATGCATTTCTTTCGTGGCCTAAAATCTCAGTTCAGTGTTACAGGAAGTGCTGATGGCTGACTATATATGGGATTCGAACACTTTTATGGCTTCGTTTTGCGCAAGTATTGAAAGAGGTGCAAGCAATCACCTATATTAAATCAGTTTTGTAACTATTTGCTGCTGTAAATAAAATTTAAAATTTATCGATTTTTGTAGATTGTTTGATGGTACGTTGAAAAAATTAAGGCTGGAAACTTATGTCACTTATGTGATCAACGGAATCGAACTCGTCCCAGTTATGACTAGCCAGTGAGAAGTGATTGTTTACATTCGCTATCTGTTATATAGATTCTCAATAAATTATTCCCCAATGATAACAGAGTACGACGTAGGCCTCTGTTCATTGTTCTACTGCTTGTGTCTTGGAAGAAGAGTCTTCCCATCGTCGTTTACAGCAACATTACTCATAAGTTCTGACTTGAACAAACGGACTTGTTCAAAGCCCATTTCTCGCCTATCCCTAGACGAACGTAGTGTCCTAGAGCCAGCCAGCTTATGACGAAGTGCCTAAGTATATTTTATATCTGTTAGCTGTTTCAATATAAAATAAACATGAACGGCCTAAGCATCCGCGACATATGCTGCTTATTCTGCTGGCCACCTTGCCCATCAAGTATAGCCTCAAAGATGGCTTTCATTCCACCTGAACCAACTTACAGTTTCACTCCAGTGGCTGAAGGCAGCAGCAAAATGTCTTTACATCTCACTGAAAAAGCTGAATGGCAGTTCACTGACAAAGAAAAGGAGTGCATTGAAGTGTTCTACACTCGCACCAACAGAGGGAACACAATCTCCTGCATGTTTGTGAGGTGTTCTCCCACAGCTCGCTACTGCATCCTCTTCTCGCACGGCAACGCTGCTGATCTTGGGCATATGAGCAGCTTCTATCTTAGTTTAGGCACTCGTATTGACTGCAATATATTCAGCTATGATTATTCAGGTAAGTCAATGTCTTTTATAAGATTTTCAAATGATAATATGTAATTTATCAAGCCAAATTTATTACTATTGTGGTAAAGATAACAGAAAAGTATTCTCTGTATTCTATGATTAAAATATTTTAGTTATTGATAATGCTAAAATATTTATAATGTAAATTGCTTTTTTGAATAAATTAAAATTTTGTTATTCAATTACATTGTTTAAGTTTAATGAGCAATTAGATAGGAGATAATTCATTTAAAAGAAAACTTATAACTTTAAATGAGACAGAAAAGCTCCTGTTGAGTGTTCTGATATGACCATTATAGAAACTTGAGCAAAAGCCATGACTCAATTTTATAGATTTTACCTGTTTGCCTGTCCCTTTGAGAGTTCTGTGTGAGTGTGTCCTTGCCTAATTTCTTCCATAAAAAATAAGGACTTATATTATTAGTCTGATTATGTTGCAAGTTAGCAAGGAATTGAAAAGCTAAGAAAATGCCAAGCAAATTCACCACATTAATATTGAAAACGTTTCGGAGTCCAGCTCCAGCATCAGTTCAACAATCTAAAAATGAATAAAATTCTTATTAATTTTTAGGTTGTCAAACTGATGATGGAGCTGGACTCAGAAACGTTTTCAATATTGATATGCTGAATTTTCTTGGTGTTTTCTTTGCTTTTAAATGCATAGAAAAAAAAATAAGGAAAACTACACATTCTTGGCTGCATTTCTGATATAATCAACCAAAAAATAGCAATTTTTAAATACCTATTTTTTGGAACATTTTGCCCAATATTCCATTTTGTCATGGGAAGCCCTCCTTGAAAGCTGGGCAGAAGCCTTCTGTGAATGATAATTTTGAAGATATAGTATTCATAAAATGCAGAGTCATTTTATGAGCATTTTTCCTGCAACTGAACTGGACTTCAGTTATAAAATCTCTTCATTAGTCTCCCCTCTGGCAATTATTTTGCAGCCTCTACTTAAAGATATGTATATTTAGTTTATCTATGTTTTCATTCAAGAACAGAGAATTTCTTATACTGACAATTTTCTTATTATTAATTAAATATATAAAAAATAATTTTCATATTCTCTGGTTTCATAAGCAGGTTTCTTCAATTTTAGCTTGATTAAAGGAATAAATTGTGCCATCCTATACTAATTAGTTTTTCTAAGTATATATAAGTAATAAAATCCTAATCAGTTCTCCTCTTTACAGGCTATGGAGTGAGCTCTGGGAAGCCCTCTGAGAAGAACCTCTACTCAGACATCCAGGCAGCCTGGGATGCCCTTAGAACTCGCTATGGTGTCAGCCCCGAGAACATCATCCTCTACGGCCAGAGCATTGGTGAGTCATGTATCATCATAGTATCATTGATAGTATTGTGAAGTATCATCATAGTATCATAGATAGTATTGGTGGAGTATCATCATAGTATCATTGATAGTATTTAGAACTCGCTATGGTGTCAGCCCCGAGAACATCATCCTCTATGGCCAGAGCATTGGTGAGTCATATATCATCATAGTATCATTGATGGTATTGGTGAAGTATCATCATAGTATCACAGATATTGGTGAAGTATCATCATAGTATCATAGATAGTACCTATTGAAGTATCATCATAGTATCATTGATAGTATTGCTGAAGTATCATCATAGTATCATAGATAGTATTGGTGAAGTATCATCATAGTATCATAGATAGTATTGGTGAAGTATCATCATAGTATCATAGATAGTATTGGTGAAGTATCATCATAGTATCACAGATAGTATTGGTGAAGTATCATCATAGTATCACAGATAGTATTGGTGAAGTATCATCATAAAGTAAAAGTGGGTGTTGCTAACCTTTGGTGTGTCTCATCACAGAGCAGCAGTTGAATTGCACTGTTATGTTCCTTGTGTTTCTGGTGAATAATTTCAACAGTGGTTCCTACTTCAAGTATCAGGAGTTATTCGCTACTTCTATTGGCATTTTCTTAGCTTTTAAATTCTTGGTAAAGTTACAATTCAAACTGAGTAATGGCATATGTATTTACCATATCATCACAGAGCAGGGGTTGCCAACCTTATATTTACTACGCACATATTAGAATATGCGGTAGGTAGTATTTGCATTTTATTTTACTCAATTGGCAATGAATAATTATTTCCAGTACATGTATATACTGCTTCAATGTAATAACTTCCTGCAACAAAGTGTGCAACAACTGTCAACTGTTGCAAAGATTATTTTGCATTAGGCAATATACTTTTTTTTTGGGAAATTAAAAATTAGTAGTACCTATTTTTGCAACTACAATAACCTTGTATGAGGAATATTCTTGGGAAGATTAATAGTAATGAATAAACTAGTATGGATTAACAATGTATTTATTGTGACAGGCACGGCAGCTACTGTGGACCTAGCGTCCCGGTACGAGGTGGGCGCTGTCATCCTGCACTCTCCGCTGATGTCGGGCATCAGGGTGCTGTTCAATACGAAGCGAACCTGGTTCTGTGATGCCTTCCCCAGGTGAGTGATGCTGTGGGATGCCTGCAGCATCCGGGTGCTGTTCAATACGAAGCGAACCTGGTTCTGTGATGCCTTCCCCAGGTGAGTGATGCTGTGTGATGCCTGCAGCATCAGGGTGCTGTTCAATACGAAGCAAACCTGGTTCTGTGATGCCTTCCCCAGGTGAGTGATGCTGCGTGATGTCTGCAGCATCAGGGTGCTGTATTCTTCTAAGTTAACTCCTACGCAAGGTAATGCTGCCCCAGGATACCAAAGTGAATGGGCAAATTGACTAGGATATTTTCCTGTGCTGGTATATCAAACTGAATTATTGAATAGAATTACTGTATTAAATTATTGAATAGAATAATTGTATTGAATTATTGAAAAGAATTACTGTATTAAATTATTGAAAAGAATAATTGTACCTACTGAATTATTGAATAGAATTACTGTATTGAATTATTATATTGAGTTATTGTTTTTTTTAAATTAAATTCCACCTTAGAGCTTGAGTTTATTGTATTTCAAGCATTTACCATCTGTTGTGTAGCCACTACAACTCGGCGGCGACTCCCCACCTCGCCTCCACAATCCTCATGATTCTTCGCATTCCTATACCTTTTAATTTGTGGAAATAAGTTCTATTGTATCTTATGTTTCTTATGTGTTACCATGAGCACCATAACCATGGCTTTTTATTGCGAGCACTGTACACATGACCCACTTTAATGACTAATGACCCACTACCGTGCGCAGTATCGAGAAGGTGGGCAAGATCACTTCGGTCTATTATCACGTCAATGAGACTATTGACGTCTATCACGTCAATAAGGTCTATTATCTCTTATGTTTCTTTTGTGTTACCATGACCCACCCTAATGACCCACTTGTGCGCAGTATCGAGAAGGTGGGCAAGATCACGTCACCCGTGCTTGTCATCCACGGCACGGAGGACAACGTCGTGGACTTCAGCCACGGCCTCGCCATCCACGAGCGCTGCAAGCGGCCTGTTGAACCCCTGTGGGTTGAGGTGAGCCCCTGTGGGTTGAGGTGAACTCCTGTGGGTTGAGGTGAGCCCCTGTGGGTTGAGGTGAGCCCCTGTGGGTTGAGGTGAGCCCCTGTGGGTTGAGGTGAGCCCCTGTGGGTTGAGGTGAGCCCCTGTGGGTTGAGGGGAGCCCCTGTGGGTTGAGGTGAGCCCCTGTGGGTTGAGGTGAGCCCCTGTGGGTTGAGGTTCCAATAATATCAGCTAAACCTTTTAAACTCCCCAACCTACAACTTCTATGCCCCCCATTGACCTCTCATGTCCCCACTAACCCCCTCCTCCCCCCAGGGCGCGGGCCACAACGACGTGGAGCTGTTCTCGCAGTACCTGGAGCGTCTGCGTCAGTTCGTCAACAGCGACCTGGGCAATTGACGGTCACAGCCACCACCTCCACAGCACCACAGCAAGCCTCAGCACTGCTGTGGTGCTGCTGCTGCTAATACCCTACAGCACCTCCTCTATAACTCGGGACCACAGCAGCCGTGCAGTGAGGACCACAGCAATAAAAAGTCTGGCGGTCCACAGACGTTGAACAGCAGCAATGAAGGGGGTGGTGGCTCTAGCGCTACAGCTGTTTGTGGCAGCGCTACAGCTGTTTGTGGCAGCGCTACAGCTGTTTGTGGCAGCGCTACAGCTGTTTGTGGCAGCGCTACAGTCTGTGGCAGCTGTACGGATGCCCCTGACAGCTCTAAGACAAGTACGTGTTGTAAAAATCTTCATAAAAACTGCAGCTGTAAGAGCAGCAATAAGAACAGTCCCAGTGACCATCAGTGTTGCTGCTGCTGTAAACGTAACAGCTGCAGGCGACATAAACGCTGCAGCAACTGTAGCAGCTGTAACAGAGGTACACGGGAGCGAGCGCAGTACCAAGAAAGACGACGATCTAGCAAAGACAGAAGTGACAAAGGCGACAAAGACAGGAAGTCTAGCGATAAATCCTCTGATTATTGCAAGAAAAGTCGCTGCAAATCTGATGACAAAAACAGCAAACGTAAAAGCAGAGACTTGAACAACAGCGATACAAATCCCAGCTCTGAACGACTGAGCAGCAACAGCAGCAGGCGTAGCAGCGACTGTTCTTGTTACAGTTGCAGAGAACGGCGTTGCTGCAGACGTAGGCGCAGTGATGCGTCTGCTACTGGCAGTGTTACAAGTGCTGCAAGTGTACTAGTATCGACAGCTAGTGCTACAAGAGCTGTTACATCTGTTAACACTAATGCTGCAAGCCTTGCTAATGATTGTGGCAAGACGAATGTTGCAACGTCAAGTAATGTTGCAAGAGCGGCTTCTTCCGCAAATGCTGCTAATGTTACAAGGGCAGTTGGCGCAACATTGGACGATGTGTGGCAGTTGCAAGACAACCAAGTCCCTGTTGGTGGTGGCTTGCTCCATGTGGCTGTAGATGGCGAAAGCCATGTGGCTGTAGACAGCCAAAGCCACGTGGCTGTACACGGCGAAATCCATGTGGCTGTAGATGGCGAAAGCCACGTGGCTGTGGACAGCCAACGCCAGCTTGCTGAGGACATCAATAGCCATGTGGCTGAAGACAGCAAAAGCCATGTGGCTGTAGACGGCGAAAGCCATGTGGCTGAGGCGAAGCCATGTGAGCAGCACCAGCTGCTGCCAGCGGACGATGGCTACCTCTACAACGGCTCCTTCAGGTGGAGCAGGACCTCCTACAGCAAGCGTGGCACCCCGCGCCGGAGGCTGGGTAGCCTCGACCTTGATTGGCTGCTTCCTCGACCAATCAGAGCGCGGCGTCGTCGTAGCCGCGCCGGTATCTGTGATACCAACAAGCAGGGTGTCCCCAACGACTGCAGTACCGGTGACACCAGGTCAGAGGGCGACGTCTCGCTGCTTAGGAAGAAATCCCGCGGCTTTTCTTTCCTTGCCTTCCTTGGTGGCAACACCGTGAAGGTGGACGAGGCTCGCTGCGATGGCAACACTGCTAAGGTGGAAGAGGCGCGCCGTGATGGCAACACTGCGAAGGTGGAGGAGGCTTGCCGCGATGGCAACACCGTGAAGGCGGATGAAGCGCACCGCGATGGCAACACTGTAAACGCCTCTGACGTTGAGTTCAACACTGGCAACGTTGACATCACAGTTGACAGGGACGTCGGTGATGATAAAATTATGATGATGCTGGAATCATCAACCACGATGAACAGTTAAACTGATGTTGGTGATGTAAATAATAAATATTATACATCATCCCAGCCAGGGATGTCTCGGTAGCTGGTAGTGCTAAGTGAACCCCTCAACCCTCATAATAACCCCTCTTCGGACCCCTGTGTGAACCCCTGAATATTATGCATCTTCAAGATTAGGGTTTTAAAATTTTTTGTTCAATAAAGTAATGTGTTTTTATTGGGGGTCCAGGGAACGCGTATATATGACTCACTTTTGTCAGAATTTTGATTTAGTTTTGGGGGCTACTGTCCCCCTGATTTTTGTGTGTGTTTATTGTAGTTATTTTCCTGTAAGACTTTCTTGTGTACATAGCCTGACTCACTTCAGCCTGACCCACTTGTGTATTAATAAGCTATTTCCTTGACTCACTTCCGTGCATATGATTATTGTACGAGTTTTGTCCAAATTTTTACCCACTTAGCTATATTTTACTGTCTAAAGTCATGTCAAGTTGACTTTGGCTTGTCATGCTTATTTGTCTTGACTCAGTTTTGCTCGGCTACGTGTAGGAAGTGTGTCACTATTGGGACATGACACACTTATTTCTCTCTATGCACGCTGCACTTGCCGTGTTGATTATTTTGTTGTTCAGGGAAATTTTTGATGTAACCTAAACATTCAACTTTCACCCCAAACATGTTTCAACTTCAACCTTCATATTTTTATAACATATTTCAACTTCAATTTTCAACCTTAATTTATTTCAACTTCAGCTTTCAACACAAACTTGTTTCAACTTTCAACCCAAACTTATTTCAACTTCAACTGTCAACATAAACATATTTCAACTTTCAACCTAAACATATTTCAACCTCAACTTTCTACACAAACTTATTTCAACTTCAACTTTCAACCCAAACTTATTTCAACTTCAACTTTCAACCCAAACTTATTTCTACTTCAACTTTCAACCCAAACATATTTCAACTTTCAACCTTAACTTATTTCAACTTGAACATATTTGATGAACATGAAGACTTGATGTGCCTTCATGTCCAGTTACACTCACAGCAATCAGTGGCTCATTGTCCCAAATACAGATTCACTTTTTTTGCCCATTTTTTGACTCAGTTTGGGCCCGGCAAAAGCTGGTATCAGTGCTACGTGCGTGCGGTGGGTACAAAAGTGTGTCAATATTTGGACAATTTAGTCCACTTATTTATTTGAGTGATATGTTAATAGCTAACCTCTGCTTGACTCTCCGTAGGAATAGCACTGCAATCATAGCCTTGTACAGTCCTGGTAGGAATAGCGTTGTGAATAAGACTTCGCCTTTGTTAGACCTACAATCCTCGTAGGAATAGCATTACAAGGGGAATGTTATAATAGCTTGACAATAATAACTGAATGAGACTGTCCGAATTTAGCCGTANATGTTGCTGTGCATGTTGTTAACATGTACGTCGACCTGCATGTTCCAGTCCTCATAACTTAATTCTTTTCATTGCAAAACATGTATATATGAAATTAAATCTAATGTCTTCAATCACTTAGTGAATTCTACGAGGTCTGCAAAGTTTTTTACCTTCGAATTTCTTGTTATCTATCATTATGTCACCTGTATTGATATTTATCTTAGTTATCTTGCTTAGTTTTGATTATCTAGAGACGCTGTCCCGCCTATCACTGTAATCATAAAATAATCTTTGTGTATACTTGATTGGTCCCTTGAGCCAATCACGGTCCGCGTTACAATTGGTCCCTTGAGCGGCCAATCACAGTCCGCGTAACAATTTTAAAATTGGTTCCTTGAGTGGCCAGTCACAGTTGAAGTTACAATTGTTCCCTTGAGCCGATCAATCACAATCCACGTTACAATTCGTTCCTACAGCTGCCAATCACAGTTTACGTTACAATAATTATTGTTCCTTTGAGCGGCCAATCACAGTCCGCGTAACAATTTTAAAATTGGTCCCATAAGTGGCCAGTCACAATCCCCGTTGCAATTGGTCCCTTGATTGGCTTGTCACAGTCCGTTACAATTGGCCCCTTGAGCTGCCAATCACAATCTCAGTTCCAAATGAAAATATTCGCTAGGTTTTACGTTACCAATCACCCTGCATTCAGGAGGGAAAAGGCATCTTGTTTGTGATTGGTCTAAGATCGCACCAATCAGTAGCCGTGTTGCTGGGACATGGAGTGTAGCGGCACGCACCAATCACGGGTCGGGATCAGCGGTTATCTTCCTAGTATTTATTGTCACAACCTTAAAAAAATTAAAAAATGTAAATTTTCTATTGCCTTTCCGTATTCATTCCTTCATTTATTCTGTAGGCTTAGGTTGCGGGCTTCAATTAGAGTTTATAACTCCCATTAGCCAATCAGACTTTTTTTCAAGCTCAACCGACCAATCACAGACGAGAACTCGACCGTTACGTGTACTTAGACAAATAATAGTGAAAAACAGGTGAAAGAAAACAAATTGCATGAAGATCTTCATTTTCTTGCACAAAACAGCAAGGCCTATTGAACACGTGTGCTCCCTTCAGTAACACGTGTGCTCCCTTCAGTAACACGTGTGCTCCCTTCAGTAACACGTGTGCTCCCTTCAGTAACACGTGTGCTCAACTTCAATACAAAAACTTCCATCTTAACAAAACTCGTGTAATGAATAACTCCTTTGCGTGGCATATACATGCACTCCCAAGAAAATGAAGTAAGATGTAAGATAGAAAATAAAGATAATTGAGAGATTATGGAAAGACTTGCAATGACCGACAAGATACGAAGTTCCTAAGAAACGAAACGAAATAATTTGAGAAATGTTACAATTTAAACAGAAACAGCAACTGAATTTCGGTGTAGCCCTTATTCACATCACAGACTACAATCTGAAAAATTAATGGGTTATTTTGTCCGAAAACCGACGCACTCTCTAACCCACAGCCGGAGCAAACAGAGGACATAGCATAGATACCTTCTATTACTTGGTCATTCAAAGGCAAAAAATGAAGTTATTTTGACAATACGCCGCTCATTTCTCCCAGTGTAGCTTCAAATTCCATAAATTCTTCACCACTTGCGCTATGCATGGACAGGAAAAAAATTATATCATTTTTGATATATAAAAATGATGTTCCTATGAACCTGATCAATGAAAGAAACCTGTAAGAAAAATTGGAATGAAATCAGGGACAAACCCTGAGATATTTTAATCTCTATTTACTCCTCACAACGTATTCGTGCCGAAATCTTTTATGTAAATAACCGTGCGTGTGGGCGTTAATTCATATATGCATTTCTAAGGAATTTGTGCACGGTGCTGAACCTACAATGTGTAGTGTATAACAAACCCAAGGTAATTAACACATGTCACAGAGTCCACGAGGGTTACATTCACCTACGAACCTCAGCCTCCAGGACCACACAACTTAATCTATATGCAAGTTATTTAAGAGTACAAATCATCGTCATCCCCGTCGGCACCAAAGCCCCCGGTGCCGCCCGCACCTCCCGCCCCTCCTGCGGCGCCAGCGCTGCCCGTCCCGCTGCCGCTGCCTGGGTCCTCGTCCATCTGGGGGGACGAGGGGGTTATACGGGGGTACAGGGGGTTAATTGTGGGGTACAGGTTAGCTGCGGGACAAGGGGTTATTTGGGGTAAAGAGGGTTGGAGGGGGGGACTTCAACTCCTCCTCGAAACTTTCTTTGGTTATCTCATGGAAGAAATCTTCGTTTTTCTGGGGGGCATAAGAGGGGTTATACGGGGTTACAGGGGCTTGGTTGGGGGCATAGGTAGCTAGGGGACAAGGGGTTATTTGGGGTAAAGAGGGTTGGAGGGGGAACTTCATCACTCCCTCGAAGTGTTCCTTTGTGATCTCAGAGACAGGGTCCTCGTCCATCTGGGGGTTATACGGTGTTCTGGGCTTCATTGAGGGGTACAGGCTAGCGGGGGACAAGGGGTTAATTGGGGTACAGAGGGTTGGAGGGGGAACTTTATCTCCTCCTCGAAGTGTTCTTAGGTTATCTCAGGAACGAAATTTTTGCCCATCTGGGAGGCACAGAAGGGATTTGGGGATTAAGAAGTTAGTTGAGGAAAGCAATGAGTTAGGTAGTTTCCTTCAATTCAAGATCATCTAATAACTCATCACAATCACCTCCATGTCGTCAGCGTTGCCGGCCTTCTCCCTGCGTATCTCCATCTCGATGGCCTGGCGGATGGCGAGCTTGCAGGCGCGCTGGCAGATCTCGGTGAGGTCGGCGCCTGAGAAGCCCTTCGTGCTGCGCGCCAGGAAGTCCAGGTCAACGTCCTGCAGCATCAAATATTGATGAAGTATGAGGAAAGATAGTGAAGATGATAGTGCAGATATAAATATAATGTACATACTGAGATAATATTAAAATAATGAAGCGCTTGCTGCTGTGAGCTAGGAACTCCCGGTTACGTCTTTTCACCGGCATTGCAATCATTATATTCATATAATAAGATATGTTATAAAGAGCTACATTATTGCAGCTCATTAATTTCATATTAGTTTAGCTGGGCTCTTCCTGAGACAGGCCTTCAGTATNGCATGTGATGACCCACCTTGCATGTGATGACCCACTATACATGTGATGACCCACCTGGTTGATGACCCACTTAGCACATGATGACTCACCTTGCATGTGATGACCCACCTTGCATGTGATGACCCACTATGCATGTGATGACCCACCTGGTTGATGACCCACCTGGTTGATGACGCGGTCAGCAGCGCCCCCCGCGTCACCAGCAGAGCCGCCCCTGGCCTTGGCGATGCTGTCGAGCTCGTCGAAGAACAGCACGCACGGCGCCGCCGACCTGCCAAGTCACGTAACATTATTTCATCATCCGTTCATATTCCAAATAATGAATTGTTTGTTGTTTATAACCAATATCTTAGTTATCTTCATTTAGGTACCTTAATTATTATTATTATTATTTATTATATTTTTTATCACTCTTTATTGTTCAAGATGTTATTTACAAGCAATGGCATCTGTATTAGAAGCTAATGAACATCTGGAGTTGTCAGAATTGTTATTCATCAAAGACGTCCTGACGTCACAAGAACCCACCTGGCCTTATCAAAGACGTCCCTGACGTTAGCCTGACATCACAAGAACCCACCTGGCCTTATCAAAGACGTCCTGACGTCACAAGAACCCACCTTGCCTTATCAAAGACGTCCCTGACGTTAGCCTCGCTCTCTCCGAACCACATGGTCAGGAGCTCAGGCCCTTTGATGCTGATGAAGTTTGCCTGACACTCGTTGGCGATAGCCTTGGCTAGCAGCGTCTTGCCGCAGCCAGGGGGGCCGTAGAAGAGCACCCCTTTGCTGGGGGTCATGCCAAACTTGAGGAACTTGTCAGGATGCTCGACAGGATACTGCACCAGCTCCTGCAGCTCACGCTTCACGCCCTCCAGGCCTCCTACATCCTGCCATGTGATGTTGGGGACCTCAACCACAGTCTCGCGCAGGGCTGAAGGTGAAGACTTGCCCATGGCGAACCTGAAGGAGGAAGGGAGTTAGGAGTTCTATGGGAGGGAGGGAGTTAGGAGGAGTTCTATGGGAGGGAGAATTAACAGGACTAGCTTAGGGAGAGAGCGTTAAACTATTTACAATGCATTTGATAAAAGCAGAGAATATATTGGTAGTGTATAATAGATATAATGATGAGTGATATATCTTAGACAACAAGTCTTGCAACATCACATGATAGTATAAAATTGCACAATAAGAGGAAGCAATTACCGCCATATTGACTAATTCAAACTAGAGTTACCTTATCTGAAGATCTCCAACAACATCTAATGAAGGCAGGTCAATGTTCAGATATTGTCACCTCAATCATTTGCAACCACATTACTACCAGCTTCACTATTTGCTCTAGAATAGATCACATCACCTTGGTCATAAATCATCAGCATTCACAATACTGCTATCATCTATACTACCAATATGAACTATGCTATCATGTAATGATCGAAAATAGGAAGAAATCACGAAATCACACACCCTTGGTCTTGGGTGTGCATTAGACATAAGGCCTCTTTACTCATCTATACTACATGCACTATGTTATATCTATACTACATGCATTAGACATAAGGCCCCTTACCTGAAGTTCTCCATTGTAACAGCAAGGGAGTTCAGCACCTCTGCGTCAATCTGATCGTCTTCCATATCGATAAGATCCATCTTCTCCCTGATCTGCTGCAGGGCAGCTTCAGAGCACAGAGCCGCAAGATCCGCACCCACATGCCCATGGGTCTCCGCAGCCACCTGCTCCAGCTCCACATCCTCTGCAAGCCTCATGTTCTTCGTGTGGATGCGCAGGACCTCAAGCCGACCGGTCTGGTCTGGGATTCCGATGTCGACTTCTCTGTCAAAGCGACCAAAGCGTCGCAGGGCAGGGTCAATGCTGTTGGGGCGGTTGGTGGCCGCCATCACGATGACGTGGGCGCGCTGCTTCAGACCGTCCATCAGAGTCAGCAGCTGTGACACAATGCGACGCTCCACCTCACCGTGCGTCTGCGGGATAAAGAAATTTAGCAATACCAAGTGAGAATTTGAAGGTAAAAAGTTGGTAACAACCAGGAAATTGATCATTTTCTGAAGAAAATAAACTGAATGAATGTACAGACCAAATACATAGTTGAAAAAAAGAGACGCAAAACAACAATAAATATTAGTCTCGGACAATGAGACGGGCTTGTATTCTCTATAGCAATTGCTATAGTTAACAATATTCATTAAAGAAGGTGGCAATGAGCAACAAATTGAACATAATAACTTATTACCTTCATTATGAACAACTTGACTACTTGTCAATAACCATCATCTTTTCCCTTCTGGGCGCTAATTACTAATTAGACTCATTAACAACTGACGTCATCACCTCCTCCCTCTTGTTCACCACAGCCATTCACCACCACCCGTCATCACCTTCTCCCTCTTGTTCACCACCCATCATCATCTTCTCCCTCTTGTTCACCACCCATCATCAACTTCTTCCTCTTGTTCACCACCCGTCATCACCTTCTCCCTCTTGTTCACCACAGCTATTCACCACTACCCATCATCACCTTCTCCCTCTTGTTCACCACAGCTATTCACCACTACCCATCATCACCTTCTCCCTCTTGTTCACCACAGCTATTCACCACTACNATCTCAGGGCCGTTGATCAGGAAGAAGAACGAGCCCGTCTCGTTGGCGACCGCCCGCGCGATCAGCGTCTTGCCCGTGCCTGCAACCAGCGACATGTCATATGCAACTCAATGGATAATTTGTCTCTACACATTTAATTGAAAAGATAATCAGTCAATTATACATGAAATTCAATACCGCGTCTGTCAATGCAACACAAAACTCAATACTAAATGAAGCTAGAGCAGCAAAATACATGGAGACGCTGGGCAGTCAAACAGACGGCATGCAGTGTATGGATAGAATTAAAGCTGATAAAATGCCGAGTGTATTGCATAAGGAAAACTATGATTTTCCTTCATCACCTTTAATGTCATGTATGATCACACCGGGAGGATTGCACTCGAGTGTGTACCAGTAATAGTGTATCTAAATGATGCAAAGACATTATAACTGCATTCTAAATACGTTCAATGTTACTTAAATTCTCTCTAAGACCTAACATGTTTTCATTCTAAAAATATACTGATACTATATCAAGACCTCATTGGCAGAGGTCAAAAACCTTGAGCACAATCTCAGAGTGATTTTTAATATAACGTAACGTAATTAAATATTTCCACTCTCCGCATCACGAATAAAAAAGTTTATAAACACCACATGTAAAAATGTCCACTCTCTGCACTAAGAATGAAAAAAGCTCATGAACACCACATGAAATATAAGAGACGACATCCACACTCCAGGTTGTGGCCCACTAGACAGTATAGCTCAAAGGAAATGTAAATTTCCTTATAATTTTTACTTATTTTCCTCATAAAATTTCCTCATTAATTTTTATAATAGCAAAGCCTACATTGATACCGTCATCCCCCTACATGGGGGAGAGAAGCCTTAGCCTCCCTCCCAAGGCTGGAATTATATAGGGGTTTGTCAATAGTGTGGGCATGGGAGGGGTGAGGCATGCATTGTATGGAGAAAATTAAAGCTGATAAAATTCTGAATGTATTGGTTTAGGAAAACTGTAAGTTAAGTTTCCTTCATCAACTTTTATGTCATGTATGATCACACGGGGAGGATTCCAGTAATAGTGTACCTAAATGATGGCAAGACATTAAAACTGCATTCTAAATACGTTCAATGTTACTTAAATTTGCTCTAGGACCTAACATGTTTTCATTCCAAAAATATAGTGAAACTATATCAAGACCTCATTGGCAGAGGTCAATAACCTTGAGCACAATCTCAGAGTGATGTTTAATGCGACGTAAGTAAATATTTCCACTTCTTGCATCAAGAATAAAAAAATATAACTCAGTACTCACTGCAGTGAGTGACAGCGAGCGCATTTTCTCGTCGACGAAAACGTGAAGTCACGGACAGACAGACGGATGGACGGACGTACAGAAGTGACGGACATGGCGAGCACAATAGCACATTTTTTCCATAAATGAGAAAATGCGCTAAAAAGCTTATTAACACCACATGAAATACAAGAGATGACATCCACACTCCAGGTTGAGGCCAACTAGACAGTATAGCTCAAAGGAAATGTAAATTTCATTATATTTTTACTTATTTTACTTATAAATTTCCTTACTAATTTTTATAATAGCAAAGTCTACATTGCAACCTTCATCCCCCTACATGGGTGATAGAAGCCTTAGCCTCCCTCCAGGCTGGAATTATATAGGGGTATTAAATTAAACTGAACACATCATAATCAACCCGACATCACAATCCCACAATCAATCACAGTCTGGAGACGAAGACATCACAACAATCACAGTCTGGAGATGAAGACATCACAACAATCACAGTCTGGAGACGAAGACATCACAACAATCACAGTCTGGAGACGAAGACATCACAACAATCACAGTCTGGAGACGAAGACACCACAACAATCACAGTCTGGAGACGAAGACATCACAACAATCACAGTCTGGAGACGAAGACATCACAACAATCACAGTCTGGAGACGAAGACATCACAACAATCACAGTCTGGAGACGAAGACATCACAACAATCACAGTCTGGAGACGAAGACATCACAACAATCACAGTCTGGAGACGAAGACATCACAACAATCACAGTCTGGAGACGAAGACATCACAACAATCACAGTCTGGAGACGAAGACATCACAACAATCACAGTCTGGAGACGAAGACATCACAACAATCACAGTCTGGAGACGNCCGTAGAGCAGGATGCCCCTGGGGGGCTTGACCCCGATGGCCTTGAAGAGGGAGGGGTGACGGAGGGGCAGCTCGACCATCTCCTTGATCTGTGCCATCTGCTTCCTACAGCCTCCGATGTCGTCGTAGCCAACCTCGTTCAGGCTCTCGTCCTCCTCCTACGGGCATAGGTTGGTGTTACATCACAGCACCGCAATTAAGATTTAAATTACTTATAAACAGCACCATAAACAATAGTCAAATTTGCATACAAAAATGCACGGCAAGCCAAACATGTTGGTTGCAGCAAAGACACTTTGTTTATAGGTGAAATTACACCTGTAACATAAGTCCTATAACTCAAGCTGGCCTGTGAGTTAAAATATTCAATTACTGAAATCCGCCCTCAACCAGTATAACTAGATTACCCTAAATTATGTTAACTAGGGTAACAAAAGTAACAAGGTTACCCATACCCTGTGCTTGACAGGCTAGTTACCCTGAATAAGAAGAGCATTTCAAGTAACTAGGGTAACTAATACCTCACGCTTGACAGGCTCGCCCTCGCAGTAGATGACGGTGTCCTGGGACACGATGCAGTAAGGGGCCGGGTCCGTCTCCACCACCTTGAACTCCACGGCCCGCATGCCCCCCCGCACCATGAACAGGTCCCCCTTGTGGATGGGGCGGTATGCCTCCAGGAAGTAGGGCTTCAGGTATACCTGCAGTACAGGGTTAACTTGGTTACCTGCTCCAGCAGTGCTTACATTTCAACCAATAATAACAAATACAGAAATTGAAACTTCTCACAACCCATAATATTAAACAAGGGTCTTTTTCCAACAGTACAAAATTTTCTTGTGATTGATAAAAGTGATAAAAAATAAAATGTATTCATTCAACAAAAACGAAATAGATATAATAATATTGCAATATATAATAATATATATAACATTATATAATGATGTACAAGCAAGATACAAGTGTAAGCAATGCACAAGCATCATTAATCAATAAAAAAGTGCAGACCTCAAAAATGTTGCCAGAGAGTCCCTCAATGGTGTCGTCAATGGGCAACACGTGGATGCGCTTGCCATACTTGACGTCAGGGCACGGCTGCACCGACACCACGTCACCCAGCCTCACCCGCAGGTTGTTGCGCACCTGCCATCATTTAGATGATCAGCCATTTCCATTGAATATATTTAGGATAGCTTATATTCAAGTCAGCCAGCCACCCTAGCAGGTTGTTGTTCATCTGCTCAAGTCCCACAGCTATTCCCAACTATCCATCTTAGCCCACAGCTATTCCCAACTATCTCATCTTAGCCCACAGCTATTCCCAACTATCGCATCATAACCCACAGCTATTCCCAACTATCCATCTTAGCCCACAGCTATTCCCAACTATCACATCTTAACCCACAGCTATTCCCAACTATCCATCTTAACCCACAGCTATTCCCAACTATCTCATCTTAGCCCACAGCTATTCCCAACCATCACATCTTAACCCACAGCTATTCCCAACTATCCATCTTAGCCCACAGCTATTCCCAACTATCCCATCTTAACCCACAAATGTTCACAACCTTCATACTCGGACCATTCACTACTCTAGTTTATCACACATCTAGCATTAACATAGGAAAATATCATTTATTGCTTGTTTTAACACTCACAACACTCACACTTCCATAATTACAGCACACATAATATAAGACATAACTTGTATAGTTCCCCCACTCACAACTCTGTTCATGCGGATTTTGTCATCAGGGCAGTTCTCGTCACTGAGGACGATGCAGACAGTCTGCTTGCGCTTCTTGCCCTTGAGCAGGACTGTGTCGCCACGGAAGAGCTGCAGTTCGTCCATCTTTGCCTGGCCCAGCGCCACCACCGAGTTGTCGTCATTGACTGCATCTTCAACCACTAGCCTGTTGGGCCGCTTCTTGTCCTTAAGGATGGCCGTAGATAAGTCAGCCCTGAAGGATATATGGTGATTAAATTGTGATGGCTGACATAAAAGGGCAATAACAATAATCAAAAAATAGATAAATTATTTGTTTCATAAGTTACAATACATCTAAAAAGGCACAAACAGATTGACCTGATCCCTGTATATATTCAAACATAAGCCTGGTCTCAATGTTGTTTTTAGCTTCTTTCCTACCATAAATAGCAAACAGATAGGCCTGTTTACTAGTGTTCATTTCATGTTGTCATTTGCTTGTTGTTTCCCTATTAATACCTGACGATGGATTTCATTTTGATAATTAATTGGATCTGTGTAGGGATTTTGTTATGAACTGACAATGGAACTGGACTCCAAAACATTTTCTCTTATAAAGAACTGGCAAGTTTTTGTGGTATTTTTGTTGCCTTTATATTCCTAGGTATCATGAATGTTAATATAAAAATTTAAAAGATATTGAAGAAAAGAAAAACAATCTAGAAATAGAACAGGAAATTTGGAATGAACTGGTTAAAATAAATATACATATATAGTTTCTGCCAATATGGCCATAGCGGCAAAGCAGAGAGTTTTCTAGACTCTCCAAGTTCAATTTTAAGTCGTATAAGTATACCAGCAAAGTATGGATATCAGCATCATACATAAGATATTGGTTTAAATCTTGAGTAAATAAGAAAATTAAAAATGAACTGATTCTAAAAAATCACTGGTTTGCCACTATGAATTGCCTATGGGCACAACTGCTCACAACATTCCAAACATGATATAATAAGAAAATGTCACTTTGGAGCCACAAAATTTTAAAGATAAGTAGGAAAATTCTAATCTTGCTTGGAGGTGAATTAGTTTTCACACTTCAACTAATGTAATGCCATGCTCAACAGAGTCAAACTTATTCTAAAAGAAGCCACTCTAGCAAGAGACAAAAAAGCCTGTGATCCACAGTGCAGAAAGTGGGTAAATATTGAGAGATATTTGGCGATGCATTCGCAACAAAATTTACGCCTTCTGAAGATCTTGCCCACACATTTGGTGTGAAACTATTGCATTTTAGAAATTACTGCTAATCTGAAAGACTGCAAGCGCACAGGGTGAGGGTTCCGGCATGCCAGATGGATCAGGATGCAGTGAAGCTTGTCCCGAAATCAGTTGCAGTGCGTGGAGAGTATTGGATATACTATCAAAGTTGCTTGCAGCACTTTAAAGTCACCGTATGCGCAACTCGAGTTCTGTTTGCTTTACGTCACTCTCAAAACACCGCACTACGCGCCAGCAACGATGAAACATCACAAACTGTTGCCATATTTATTTAAAAGCCTTTAGAATGCAAACCTACCAAATCCCTATATTCCGACACTGTGTGAGACTAAATTTGGCATTTTGTGAGACTAATTCCGGTTGCGCTTCAAACTCTACTAATTCGTAATTCCGACACCCCTGTGTTCGAATTCCGATCGCTGTGTGAGCTGTATTGGAATACGACACAGCTTGGAATTAGAACACTATTGAATATTGAACACTACTTAATTACCACACTCAGGATAATGCAGGTTTTCGGGGAATTTTCCTGCGCATATCAAGTTTTTTTAACCAAATGGTTGGCGCAGCTCGCGCACAGTCATCTAAATATTTTTTCTTCGTGCAGGCGTTCGTGCAGATTCTGGTCATCCATCACACCCCAAGCAGAAGTTGGCGCATATAAAGTTTGTCAAGGAACCAACAAATAACTCAAAATATCTGATATGCATTTAATTATCATCAACAATATATGATTTTCCTTTATATGGAAATTTTCCAAAATAAAAATATAGAAATTCATTTTAGAAGAAATTTTCTACAAATACCTTATGGCAACATCCGACCATCGTTTGTTTACCTTTTGTATCTAGGTAATCAATTATTCTGTCCGGACGTGACGCAAGTGGTGAAGAACAAAGTCCTCAGAAATTGAACCTATGACGAATGAAGTAATCAAGTATTAGTGTTAGATGGCAGGTTTTGCTTATTCTATATATACTAATAGTGCGCCAATAGATTAGAGGTTCTACAGTTATTGAAAGGAGTCAGAGATAATTTCATTCTAATTGATGGAAAAATAGTTTATGTGTGCGAAATCTTTTGTAAATAAAATATGTCTTGACATAGCCATCATCAGAAATTCCCAATGGAATGGTATGGCAACATTGTCTTTATAGACTTTTACGTAACACTGATACATCGCCATGTGTCATGTGATGTGTCCTCTTGGCCACGAATTTAAATCTGAAATACCATTTTTCGTCATAAATTTATTGAGTTAACTCATCGATTTTCTATCTTCTGATATAAATTAGGAATTGGCCAGGTTGACTTTTTGCCAGAGTGGCGGTAAACGGCGCATTGATTTACGGTTCTAAAAGTCAGAACAGCAAACTAGTTAGCAAAGGAACAATGACAACACATGGAGATAAATTCTATAGTTACTATATTATAGAAAAATCTAGTCTAATACAATTGGACAGTCGGCAGAGCACGATTTACACGAAATATGGTCCTATACTGCCACACCAAAATATGTAGCTCAGACAGAGTTACACAGGGGAATTTCCCGACATAGCATTTGTGCTCAAAATATCTCCTATCCCGACCTATCTACCCAGTTATTTCACTTCTATGACTCTACGGAAAATAAGATAGTTTCTAACAGTTTCCCGGAGTACATCACCGAAAATTTGGGAGATGGTGAGGCCCACTGCGCAGCGGGTGGCGAGTTTTCCAAGGCTAAGCGACGGCGAAGATTAGAAATCGGAAGTCTTCAGTCCGCGTTCCTTGGTGTGCGTGTTATTTGGGGTGATGCGTTCTTTCTTGCTGTGGCCTGTAGATACTGGCTTCCGAAATAAACTCTATCTCGGTGGAAATAGGTTTCTTCGGTTGGGAGATTGATGTGATGTTTTAAAAAAAGGGTGAGATCCGTTGCAGTTCCGTTGAGCCGTACGACTGTTGTAAACGACCGAAGATTAGAAATCGAAAGTCTTCAGTCCGCGTTCCCTGGTGTGCGTGTTATTTGGGGTGATGCGTTATTTCTTGCTGTAGCCTGTAGATACTGGCTTCCGAAATAAAACTCTATCTCGGTGGAAATAGGTTTCTTCGGTAGGGAGATTGACTCTTCTCTTGTGCTATCANGACTGTTACGTTGGACGCGTTCAAGCGTTGATTGGATTCTTGTTACTGTGATGATGCAAGCACTGTTTTTTTCAAAGAAACAGCTGTGGCATCTTGCAGAGACTCATCAGTGATGATGATCGACTGAAAGTGAAAGTGTGCTGGACATTCCAGATTTTTGGGTCCTGCTTTCCAATTTGCTATGTTTACCAGTTAATATATTACCCCTCTGGATTTCCACACTGATGGTCAGCTGCTGCTGATGTTGGACAAAAGACTGCCAAGTTCAAGCAGCAGTAAAGTGATTATTATAATTTATAAAGGACATTAAATTCTAGTTTCTTACCCAAAAATGCACTACCTACACAACAAGGCTGATTTAAAAAAACTGCTCTGCAAGAATCATTTTAAAAACCTATTGTTTAAACCAGGTAAGATAACGATAGGAAAAGACCACAGACCCACACCCACACCCATAGTGGCAAAGCAGAGAGTTTTTTTGACTCTCCCTCAAGTTCATTTTTGAGTCTTATAGAATAGAATAGAATAGAATAGAATAGAATAGAAGTGTCGGCGCTGAAGAAATAGGAGGCCCATGGCCTGTTGCCGATTCTTGAACTTTTCGTGACTTGATTCACAAGGGATCCGGCCTTTGGAACCCGATCTTTCCATAGCTGACGATTGAAGTAGACAAGCAAAGTATCATGGATACCAGCATTATCATACATTAGAAATTGGTTTAAATCATGAGTAAATGAGGAAATGAAAAATTAACTGATTCTAAAAAATCTCTGGTTTGTCACTATGCCCACACCACACTCTGTGTTCAAAACAGCTGAGTCATAACTCGAGTCCCGGTATTTCCAACAAACATTGTAAAAAAAAATCAGGCTGCCTCAACCTAAAATACATTAAGAACAGACTTACGCTTCAGCCATATTTCAAAAATTTTTATTTTCTTATAGTTACAGCAAAATTATAACTTTATACTTTACGAAATTGAACAGGCCTTTAACAAACGAGGATGCCGACACAACACACGTACATGAATGATGCTTCAAGTTCTATTACGAATGTCCCTCGACTTTAAATTTTTACCCTAAATGGTATTTCACTTAGTTAAATGGAATGCTGCCTCTTTAAGCGAATATAGACGGTTATAAATGTATTCGAGAGGGAAGGTATAGCCAAACTATTCTTAGTTACACACAATATTGATGAAAATATTGGACTTTTTCATTGAATGGAGTTAAACTCACACCTTATCTATATATTCTTCAGAAAAATGATCACTAAACCAGGTTCGTACTGAAATGTTAGGAATGAGCACCAAAAAAAACATAGAAACCATGCCTATTTCAATTTACAAATTTCGAAATTGGCCCGATAATGACAACGGTAATTTTTTCAATTAGAAGAATCAGGGCTTCGCTAGTTTAGGGTTATGTGGCAATTTTCACCCCAAATCAAAACATGTAACATCGTCGTTTGAACTCAACATGAACGAAACTTATAGCAGAAAATCATATACGAAAGAATGTTGTAATTTTGACAACAAACGCCGATTGATCATCAGGGTTCTTAAGATAAAATATTCAAATGGTGTTTTATTAATTTTACACGGTGAGCTGTGGAAAGTTAACGGGAGAGCTTGTAATAGCTTGTGGCCCGATACCATAACTACGCCATGTCGAATGCAGAATTATGATTGGGACAGTTGCGCAGTAAAGTTCGAAGAAGTGTCGATCAAGTGAACAGTTCTGAAGTATAGCAGATCTCAACCTGCTACAGACGTCCAGACTGTTTATTAACGTTTTTGATTATAAAACTATTCCCTACAAGAAATTCATTTTGTTGATATCAGAGTTACAATGAATTCTTGGCCGTGATTTGCGATAATAATAACAATAGCGGTTTCAGCGCTTATTAGGCCGTAGGCCTGTCGGTGATTTTTCACATCACAGAACATTCACAGCTTGCTGCGGTCTCGAACTCGCAACTCACTGCTGTGCTTTAACCGCCCGGCCTCCTCACCGATTCTGACTGACCGAAACTGACGCAGAGCTGGGATCGAAACCGCGATTCTCTGCGCCAATCTTGGTACTCTGAACTTAACCACTGGGTTGGTGCGACTTTTTACTTTGGTGCTGGTGCGAGTTCAATTTTCAGAAGCTGGGCACTAAGAAATATTCACGCAAGTAGAGTCATATTGGAAATCGTTCATTATAAATTTTATATTTAGTCTATTTATCACAGAATATCGTCATGTTTGAGGTACGGATGCAGGAATTATGACTGATCGACTATAAAATGCATCTTACCTTCCTTAAATACGTTTCCAACCCCTACCTGCCACGATCACAGGTATAGGTACAACAAATTATATACGGTAAGTAAACACTCACTCACGTTTTCTTGCTACCTACTGTGGGAATCATGGAACCCGACCCAGGACTACTGAACATGTAAACTTTCAGCGACCTATTAGAAAACGATTTGATCATTAACTAAATCATTATTAATCTCAGGGCGACCAACATCATAGCCATCGACTGGATTCAGTATCAAAGCCCCTCAGAACGACGCCATTATGAATCATTTTATATATTAAAACTGCAATGGCAGTGATTTTGTGTTAAAAATTGGCACTTGATGCGTTTTTACATAAGTCAGTGAGTTGTCATTCTAACAGAGTTGCAGACACGAGTAAAGATGCCTTTGAGCTCAGCAGGCAAAGTTTGGTCGCATGCGCAGTTTGATCGAATGTGAAGATTTGAAAAAAAAATTATTTATGGTTTTAGTTTGGGTTATCTTCAAAAATTTACCTCATTGCATATCTTTCTATAGCCGGTAATTCAGAAGTGCGCGACCGACATTGATTGACTCACAATTTCCGAAGGCTTCCTCTACAGCGTATATGGAAATCATATTCGTTAGAGTTTCCCCAACTATACTGTCAAAAATATTCACTTGGCAATATAAATTCCATCTCTGCTGCTGAAGCTCACAATTGTCCGCCCTCTACAAATAAAATGATCATATATTTCCGTTCATAACTTTATGTTCAAAAGTAAAACAAATTTAACATGAATTCTATTATCAAGGCCAAAAATTCAATGAACAGTTGCACAGAAACAATTCAAGATTACAAAATAACTGTAACCTCATTTCGCAAGTTTTTATAGATATGCTTTCTGTACTGAGAAGATAATGCTCAGTGAATATGTATATTTATGTATTACAACGTTCATGTATTGGATTCCGCGTATGGCCGTATAAGTCGGGAACGAGGGCGAAATCAAAAGAATTCACGCGGGCTAGACATCACATATACGACAGCACATATGTACGTGACAGCACATATATAGACAGCACATATGGAAAAACATGGAAACCATAACTATTTCAATTTACCAATTTCTCAATATTGGCCCGGTAATGACAACGGTAAATTTTTCAATTAAAAGAATCAGGGCTTCGCTAGTTTAGGTTATGTGGCAATTTTCACCCCAAATCAAAACCTGTAACATCGTCGTTTGAACTCAGCATGAACGAAACTCATAGTAGAAAATCATATACGAAAGAATGTTGTAATTTTGACAACAAACGCCGTTGATCATCAGGGTTCTTAAGATAAAATATTCAAATGGTGTTTTATTCATTTTACACGGTGAGCTGTGGAAAGTTAACGGGAGAGCTTGTAATAGCTTGTGGCCCGATACCATAACTACGTGCAAGTTATCAGTGGCATATTTGTGCACTTTCTGTGCATTCATTTTAGTGGCCAACTGATACCTTAAAATATATAGAAAAAATTAGACAAATTTCTCTTGAAAATTTCAATCTAATATAATGTATAAGCGTCGGTTATGTATATACGCATGAATGCAATGTATACGCATGTATGCACTAATTCAGTAGGCACTAATTCTTGCAAAGCAATTCAAAAGCAGTTTTGTTGTCAGAATAATTGTTTACGCTAAGAAACGGAGAGGAAATCAATCCATGGAAATTTTGATGATATACGAATATATTGACGAATGACGACGCACAAAACCAATATAACTTTCTGAGGCGCATGTTTCAGCGACGGTTCAGATATTTGTAAAGTAATTCTTTTGATAAATGCGGGATTAATGGAATGCATTGATAAATAAATGACGCAATCGAGGAAACTATTCCAGAATTATGATTGGGACAGTTGCGCAGGCGAGTTCAGAGAAGTGTCGATCCAGTGAACAGCTCTGAAGTATAACAGCTCTCAACCTGCTACAGACGTCCACACTGTTTATAAACGTTTTTGATTATAAAACTATTCCCTACGAGAAATTCGTTTTGTTGATATCAGAGCTACAATGAATTCTTGGCCGTGATTTGTGATACTTTGGTGCTGGTGCGAGTTCAATTTTCAGAAGCTGGGCACTGAGAAATGTTTACGCAAGTAGAGTTATATAACTTATATTGCAATAAGTTATAAATATTATATTATAAATTCTATATTTATATTCAATTTATTAATTTAGTCTATTTATCACAGCATATTCTGAGGCATGGCTGCTGATATTAACACCAAATAATTGATCTTGCAAGCAACAATACTTCACTAGCTTTTTATTACGCTCTTTCGCTACCCTTACCTGCGATGGACGCAGGCTTTGCTACAAAACTATTACTTTCTGCCAGAAATTGTATCACTAATCCAGCGGATGAGTTGGCATCAACGTGCATTAATTATTCTAACAATGCATTTACCAGATCTTATTGAAAATCAGTAAACGATCTTACACTTTTGTTTTTTGGTGGGATTTAACGTGAGTTCGGCGACACTTAACTTATTGATTCCTCGTTGGAATATCTAATTCAGGCATTGCCCTGAAATTTTTGATTAGTTACTCTAGAAAAATTTGCTTGTTGTCAGTCGTCTTGGTACGAGTGCACAAAAATCCAGCTAAGTGGCTTTAAATATTATAATAAATCGTAGTAAAATTTTGGAGTGAGAAGCGCTTTGTATAGCGAAATATGTGTCAGAAGAGGTGCAGTGCTTGCTCGTTACGGCGCTGGAAAGCATCGAGCTATGCATTATTAAAGCAACATCATAGACAGACAGCAGTAACGTGAACCAGATTGTATTTTATAGAAGCGAACAAAAGTTCAAACCAGATAAAAAATGAACAAGAGAATTCACATACGGGAACAGACACAGCAATCTGCAGAAGACACCGCACTTTTGGTTGAATTAATATGAAGTTGACCCATGAAAAGCTCATTTTTGCGGTTGCAGTTCGTTGTTCGCCCGTTACGTCACTGATCTCAGTGACGTCACGGGCATTAACCAATCACTGAAATGCGATCAAACCAATCAACCAATCCGTCATGGGAATGACGGGATTGTTTAAGTTTCTGGCTCTCTGTGACGTAACAAAAAAGCTGAACTGGAAGACGGAAATCCTCGTGGGTCAACCTTCCGGGTGGCCCNAAGAATAGGCGACAGGCCTACGGCCTAATAAAAGCTGAAACCGCTATTATATAGTTCAACCATGACCGCACTGGCAGTCCACTGGCAGCGGGACTTCAGATATGCTCAGTACCAGTGAATTAGTAAGATTACTCGCCTTAGCAGTTAATTCAAATTATATTTTATCAAACTTCAATCTGTTAAAGTTACTCATTATTTATAATATTCTATTGTTTTATCAAAACTGTAGAAAATGGATTACACCCTCTCTGTACTCCACTGTAGTGTACTCCTCTGTACGTGTGTAGATTGAAGAACACCAGACGTGTTCTGAGTTCATCGCGCGATGGATCTTGGGTCAGAAAAATCAATTAGCGCTTTTTTGAAACCCGCGAAGTATAGCCGATAAAGAACATTGCACATTTATGTGCTAAAATGCTTTACTAAGAACTAAGCTTGGGTCTATTCCTAGTCTCGATCGGACCTATTCCTAGTCTCGCGATCTCTTCCAAGTCTCGCAATCGGAAATTAATAATAATAAGGTAGCATTATCAGCATTAAACGAGTAGGAAGTAGGAGAATGATATCCTACGTCTTCCTGACGTAGGAGAATGATCTCGAAGATAATCAAGAATGATCTCTGATACGTAAGAACCTACGAAAAATACAGAAATTAAGGGGAAAATTCAAAGCAGAGAATTAACTGCATTTCAAGTCTGTGGTCCAGTATGCAGGTCAAAATAGTAAGGCATCAGTTAAATCATTATATTTATTGCATATACAATATACTTTGGGTGCTACCGTTGTGTTATATGGCAAAAATGACATAGCGTTGTAAACAAGGAACTATTCTATTAGTCATTTGTATATCACAGCATTAATATAGCGCAGAGAATGAGTTCAATAAAAAATATTGAATCTTGTGGAGATAAAAGATAATGTGTAGATAAAGATACGTCATGAGTCGTAGCTGAAGATACGTAATGTATTGTAGATAAAGATAAATATGATGGCTTTTCACAAAATGACTTTGACTTACTTCAACAAGACTTAAATAATGAAAACAATTATATTATACATATTATATTGATTGGTATTTAGCAATTTTCAATATCAATTGATTATTGATTATATATCTATATATCAACTTCCAAAATCAAATAAGATTATAGTTAATCACTCAACCATAGCACGTTAATCTTACGACATTCAAGATATTTCCCAAAAGCCATTCTTCGTTAAAAGTTTTCACTAAAAATTAAAGTATTTACTTCGAGCAACTCGATGTTGCACATAAATTAGAAGAAACTTCATCTTATTTGAGGCACTTTATTACCTGTCTCTTATACACATCTAGATGTGTATAAGAGACAGATTTTACACGGTGAGCTGTGGAAAGTTAACGGGAGAGCTTGTAAT
>NW_025943734.1:0-40437 GCF_000764305.2 Hyalella azteca | reverse complement strand
GATTGGCGCAGAGAGGCGCGGGTTCGATCCCAGCTCTGTGCGCCAGTTTCTGGTCAGAATCGGCGAGGAGGCCGGGCGGTTAAGCACAGCAGAATTGTAGCAGTGAGTTGTGAGTTCGAGACCGCAACAAGCTGTGAATGTTCTACGATGTTAAGAATCGGCGACAGGCCTACGGCCTACTAAACGCTGAAACCGCTATTATATATTTCAACCATGACCGCACTGGCAGCGGGACTTCAGATATGCTCAGTACCAGTGAATTAGTAAGATTACTCGCCTTAGCAGTTAATTTAAAATATATTTTTATCAAACTTCAATCTGTTAAAGTTACTCATTATTTATAATATTCTATTGTTTTATCAAAACTGTAGAAAATGAATTACACCCTCTCTGTACTCCACTGTAGTGTACTCCTCTGTCCGTGTGTAGAAGATTGAAGAACACCAGACGTTTTCTGAGTTCATCGTGCGATGGATCTTGGATCAGAAAAATCAATTAGCGCTTTTTGAAACCCTCGAAGTATAGCCGATAAGGAACATTGCACGTTTTTGTACTAAAATGCTTAACCAAGAACTAAGCTTGGGTCTATTTCCTAGTCTCGGTCGTAATTATACCTAGTCTTGGATCGCTTCTTAGTGTCATATCTCTTCTAGTCTCGCAATCTTTTCCTAGTCTCGCGATCTATTCTTAGTCTTGCGATAGGAAATTAATAATAATAAGGTAGCATTATCAGCATTAAACGAGTAGGAAGTAGGAGAATGATATCCTACGTCTTCCTGACGTAGGAGAATGATCTCGAAGATAATCAAGAATGATCTCTGCTACGTAAGAACCTACGAAAAATACAGAAATTAAGGGGAAAATTCATAGTGGAGAATTAATTGCATTTCAAGTCTGTGGTCCAGTATGCAGGTCAAAATAGTAAGGTATCAGTTAAATCATTATATTTATTGCATATACAATATACTTTGGGTGCTACCGTTATGTTATATGGCAAAAATGACATAGCGTTGTAAACAAGGAACTATTCTATCAGTCATTTGTATATCACAGCATTAATATAGCGCAGAGAACGAGTTCAATAAAACATATTGAATCTTGTGGAGATAAAAGATAATGTGTAGATAAAGATACTTTAGGCGTCGTAGCTGAAGATACGTAATGTATTGCAGATAAAGATAAATATGATGGCTTTTCACAAAATGACTTTGACTTACTTCAACAAGACTTAAATAATGAAAACAATTATATTATACATATTATATTGATTGGTATTTAGCAATTTTCAATATCAATTGATTATATATTTATATATCAAATCGAAAATCAAAGAAGATTATAGTCAATCACTCAACCATAGCACATTAATATAACGACATTCAATATATTTCCCGAAAGCCATTCTTCGTTAAAAGTTTTCACTAAAAATTAAAGTATTTACTTCGAGNCTAAATTGATTGCAAGAGAAGCTGGATGGGTAACAAAATCCTGTCGCCAACAAAACAGCAACAGAACGAACTCCATTGAGCAATTTTTATCAATATATATTAATAATAGCTGCATTCTATAGTTATAGGGGTTATACTTTTAATTATATTATATGATATGGATAATTTATGTTAAAATCTATCTTTAAAACATGACTTTCAATATTTTCTTGCACTGGTACAGGTCCTGGAACCATACCATGTATCAAAACTTTATTACTGTCTCTTATACACATCTAGATGTGTATAAGAGACAGGGAGTAAACACAACGAATATGTTATGGAATATATAAGAATGTGAGGCTCAAGGCGTTCTAGATCCCCAAAAAATTTCTTAAGAACCCCGGAGGCTGAAACAATCCAGGTCCTGTCTGGGGGGGCGGAGTTCCATCTTCTTCATCATCACCAGCATCACTTGAATCATTATCATCTGTTTGATCATCATTATCATCTGTTTGATCGTCATTATCATCTGTTTGATCATCATTACCATTGTTTGAATGATCAATACTGGGCGGAAGAGAGAGCTCAACCCGGGCACCGGTCATCTTCGGTCCGTACCACCCGGACCAGAATCGCTGGTCCTTTCCGCCGTGCCGGAACCGGACGGAACAAACGCTCCGTCCGTAGTCCCGGAACTCGTGCTCCACCTGAAATGTTTTATTTCAATTAATATTCCATTGAAACTAAATTCACTTTGAAAATAAACTCAAGAATAATAAGCATGATATGAAATGCTCAAATGCACAAGTGTGAATGTTGAATAACAATTTAAATTGATTGTTATAAGCGAAGANCCAGAATCGCTGGTCCTTTCCGCCGTGCCGGAACCGGACGGAACAAACGCTCCGTCCGTAGTCCCGGAACTCGTGCTCCACCTGAAATATTTTATTTTGACCATATTCCGTAGAAACTAAATTCAATTCGAAAAAATACACACAAGAACAATAAGCATGATACAAAATGCACAAGTGTGGATCTTTCATAGCAATTTAAATTGATTGTTATAAGTGAAGAGAATAAATTTGAACAATTATTGATAGTATATTGATAATTTGATAAGTATACTGATATATTGATAAATTATTGATATAATTGAATAATTATTGCATTAGATATGTAATATGCAAAATAATAGGATGCTATAGGGTCCTACGTTGACCCACTGGGTGCCAGTGTGGGAGGCCCACCAAGCCTTACCTTGACCCACTGGGTGCCAGTGTGTGAGGGCCCCAGGGCCACGGTGTGGTGCCACTGAGCGACCTTCTTCCTGCGGCAGGAGAGGAGCTGCACCGTCAGGCTGTAGGAGCTGTCGCAGTCGTGGCGTCCTGCCACCCTGCGGGACAAGCGCTGTCAAGCCTTTGGCAAGAACTTGGCAAGAACTTTGTACAATTTGACAATAAATGTTTGCAGTGTGACGAGAAAAGTTTACAGTTTGACAAGGAAAGATTGTAGTTTGGCAAGAAAAGTTTGCAGCATGACAAAAAAAAATGAAGTTTGACAAGAAAAGATTTGACAAGTTTGACAAGAAGTTTGAAGTTTGACAAGAAAAGTTTACAGTTTGACAAGAAAAGATTGTAGTTTGACAAGAAAAGATTGTAGTTTGACAAGAAAAGATTGCAGTTTGATAAATTATTATTACTAACCATTCAGAGACTTTGATGACGGGTCGGATGTCCCTGACAAAGTTGGGGAGCCCGCAGGCCTGCCCCAGGACCACCTCCTGCTCCTTGGAGCAGCTGTCGTAGGATGTGACGTAGCAGCCACCCCCCACAATGTGGGGGTCATCAGGGAGGGGGTCGCACCCTACAGGAGGTCGCTCCACCTGCCATCCGTCGCCCCCGTTGTTCAATATCTCCCAGTGGGGGATTTCTGGGAGGAAAGGGGATTTTTTCTGAGAGGAAAGGGGATTTTTTCTGATAGGAAAGGGATTTTTTCTGAGAGGAAAGGGGATTTTTTCTGAGAGGAAAAGGGATTTTTTCTGAGAGGAAAAGGGATTTTTTTCTAAGAGGAAAGGGGATTTTTTCTGAGAGGAAAGGGGATTTTTTTCTGAGAGAAAAGGGGATTTTTTCTGAGAGAAAAGGGGATTTTTTTCTGAGAGGAAAGGGGATTTTTTTCTGAGAGGAAAAGGGATTTTTTCTGGGAGGAAAGGAGAATTTAGTCGCATGTAGGGAAAGGGATTTTTTCGGGATACAATTAAGGACAGGCTGAACAACAGCTGAAGGCAAATATATTGAATTAAATTTTTGTTGATGTACACATTGAAGTGTACTTATTAGGTGATAATATTATAACAAGTAATTAATAATAAATACTAGTACAAATAATGATGAATAAACTGGAGATAAAAAGTGCAATAATGAGAGTTAAATTAAGCTTGGAAAGACTGGAATCGAGAGACACTTGAGTTTCTTAAAAATTAAATATTTGGCACCATGACTTAAAGGTAATGTCTTACTTTAATACCATGAGATTAAATTAGTACCAGGAGTTACCATGAGTTACAACAATTTGAGAGCAGGAGTGGCAACTTATATTTTGGCTGACATCTCATATAAAAGCAAGATAAACAAACCACGTGGGGAGACTATAGTTTAGGGTAAGTAACAAACCACGTGGGGAGACTATAGTTTAGGGTAAGCAACAAACCACGTGGGGAGACTATAGTTTAGGGTAAGCAACAAACCACGTGGGGAGACTATAGTTTAGGGTAAGTTTTCGTATCAAGGCTCAGATTGCGGGTATATAAGCCGGTAGGCTGGCGGTAGAGAGGCAGTACAAGACTGGAGCAAGAGTCTGCAGGTCGGCGTGTGTCGTGGCCTTAAAAAAACGATTTATTTTGCAGCAAAACTTTGCCACAAGTTTCCAGCGCAATTAAATAAGCTTTTCAATTATCAAGTGTTTTTAATATATTTTAATTTTTATATAATTTATTTATTTTCAATTTATAGCAATCAAACCTTACAAATTGTAGTTTGGACCAATATTATTGTAGGGTTTTTAGTGACGAATGTGACATTGTTACTAGACGACGGACTGTACGCATGAATAAGGGAGTTTGCTGCAAATAAGTATACGAGCTCATTGTGAGTTACGTACTATAGTTCATAAATATCATTACCAATTTACGCATCTTTCTTTACGGTCACATCATATGAAGAAATTTGACTAAATTGATTGCAAGAGAAGCTGGATGGGTAACAAAATCCTGTCGCCAACAAAACAGCAACAGAACGAACTCCATTGAGCAATTTTTATCAATATATATTAATAATAGCTGCATTCTATAGTTATATGTATTATGCTTTCAATTATATTATATGATATGGATAATATATGTTAACATCTATCTTATTAGAAAACTGACTATGCATGAATAAGGGAGTTTGCTGCAAATAAGTATATGAACTTATTGCAAGTTACGAACTATAGTTCATAGATATCATTACTAATTTACGCATCTTTCTTTACAGTCACATCATATGAAGAAATTTGACTAAATTGATAGCAAGAGAAGCCAGATGAGTGATGGGTAACAAAATCCTGTCTCCAACAAAACTGCAAAATAGCGATGCCACAAACTCCATTGAGGAATTATTATCAATATATATATTAATAATATCTGCATTCTATAGTTATATGTATTATACTTTCAATTATATTATATGATATGGATAATATATGTTAACATCTATCTTTAAACATGACTTTCGATATTTTCTTGCACTGGTACAGGTCCTGGAGCCATACCATGTATCAAAACTTTATTAAGTACACACAGCAGTTATATTATTAATTAATGAACATTATTATTAGGCAATTAGATTCATTAATAAACAGAAAAAAAGATCTGTGATTGGTAGCTTTATCTTGAAAATGCTGTTATTGGCTGTCCATGTTACTTTTTAGCGCATTTTCTCATTTATGGAAAAAATGCACTATTGTGCTCGCCATGTCCGTCAGTCCGACCGTCTGTCCGTGACCTCAAGTTTTCGTCGACGAGAAAATGTGCTCTCTGTTATTCACTGCATTGAGTACTGAGTTATATTTTTCTATATCACGTGAGTACTGAGTTATATCACGGCCCCTGTTGACTTCCTCTGGAATCCCCACACTGTTCAGTAACCTGCCTCACTTCCTATATATAACTATTATTATTATAGTTTTAATTTGTCTCACTAAAACTAACTATTAACTATTTGTCTCACTTTGTTTAATTTGTCTCGCCCCAACAGCTGACCAGGCAGGAGAACTTAACGCTGCCTCCTTAATTAACAATAATTAATGACTGACTTAATTAACAATATAAAACTGATGTGAAGAAAAGAAATGCGTCTAGCATAGACATATTCAACACTAACTATTTTAATCAACACCACGAGTTACAATGAGCTTGTTTAATTAACATTAGCAGTTACAATTAGTTAAATTGATTAATAATATGAGTTAGTTTAACTAGAATTAGTAACTACAATGAGCTTATTTAATAAATATGAATAATCTCACTGCTTATATAATTTTGCACATCTACATCTACGAGCTCTACCATGGAGCGCATCCCTGCCATGTTGCCCCCGCGGGGCGTCCTCGTGCCCCGGGAGGTGCTCAGCGCTGCCCCCCTGCAGGAGGTTCCTCCCTGTAATTACAATTAATAATTACTATTATTAATTGTAAAATACTACTAATCACCCTAATTAATTAATTATACTTCACTACCACAATAACTTCACCTATAGGCTTGGTGGCAGAGATGGCCGCTCGCTCCCACCACCGCCAGGGTCTGGTCAGCTCTGTGATCATCTCTGCTGCGTCTCTGCTTATCTGAGGGTCTCTGCGCAGCTGTCAGGGCAACAATTATATCAGATACTGAATAAATGGATCAAGGAAATAGATGAATTTAGAGCTAAAAAAGACAAGCAAATTCACCATATTAATGTTGAAAATGTTTTGGAGTTAATAATATAATATTAATGTCGGTACCTATTGAAAACGTTTTGGAGTTTTGGAGTCCAGCTTCATCATTAAGATGACAATGTAAAAAATGAATGCAATCATTTTATAATTCAAAATTCTAAATCTGAGATTAAAACCAAAAAAAGACACAAAGTTTTATGTCTTTTTAGGTTTTAATGTCTGACTTAGAATTTTTATTACAAAATGATTGTATTCATTTTTTAGATTTTCAAGCTGATGATGGAGCAGGATTCTGAAACGTTTTCAATATTGATATTGTGAATTTGCTTGGCGTTTCTTTTGCTTTTAGATTCCTTGTAAACTTGCAATTTAAGCAGACTGATAATATAAAAGACGAATTAAGAACATGGATGAATTAAGCAAATGGGTGAAAGAAAAGGGCAAGATAAGGAATGAAGGGTAGCTTGTAATAATTATTAGTATAATAATTATTAGTATACCTATAATAATTATTAATATTAATAAGATGAATACTCTGTGCATTCTGCACAGCCACGAGTAGCTGTGTAGCTGTACTTGCAAGTTATATCATAATTTGAATAAAATATTTTGATTGATTGAGATAAAAGATAACTTAATAACTAAACTTATTTAATCATTATCAAGATATTTGTGTTCTGTTCAGAAAAAGGTTTTCAATTTGACTGAGAAAATACAAGTGAGATCTATTGCTGTAAGATATAAATAAATCATTTTGGCTAGGCAGACTAAATTATTAATATATTTCAATACATATAAATTTATTTATTATTATATATTAACTACCATAGTTCAAAAAATCCCTACAGCTCTAATTAGGCTAACTAGTAACAGATTAACACTCAAATTAATACTAATCACCAATGGCATAGATTATAGTATCATTAATATCATCACTGTTGTTAAATTCTTTAAAAGTAAATAAACTGAAAATAAATGAATTTTTCAAAGAGTACAGTTTTGTTTTTACTTTACATGCACCAAATTCAGCAACAACTGTCAGGGGCTATGAAGAAATATCATTATCCCTCCTGAACAGATGTATTTAATGAACAATGTCATAAATACAATACATGTAAACAATACACATTGCATGCACACACATACATACAGTACACATTGTATGTTCAGCATCAGGAACACTATGAGGAGTGAGCACAAAAATGTCAACAACTGCTGTAAGTGTGTCAACANTGTTTAGGAACCTTAACTCTTATGTTCTGTCCCATTCCTGGTGTCATATTTTGCTTACTAGGGGACATGGTGAGTATTCTGCGATTTTCCGGTGCACATGAGGTTTCTGGTTCTCTGGGTGGTGCTCCCACTGGTATCCCTACTGGTCAGTGACTCTTGGCTTCCCTGCTACTAGACGGGTGAGTACCCAGGGGTGTGTGTGCCTGGGGTGATTGCCTGTGCGTGTTTGGGGGGAGTCTTAAAGACCACCACTACATTGCCTTCAAGCAGTACGTCATTGGTTTGTGTATCAGGTAATGTGTACTGATGGTGCACCACTTACTCCCATAAAGTAAGCTAATAGCCACCATTTCCTCTCTACAGAGTTCTGTCTTTATCACCGGTGTCTACTGTAACTCATGTCTAGTTAGGTATCTGATGGTATATGGTGTGTTAATAGGTGTTCTCAGGTGTCATAGGCTGGGATGTGCTTTTCCGATGCAGTAGTTTGTAGATCATTTGTACCAGTCGTGCTGTGAAATCGTCCTAGCCAAGTACCATATTTCTATAACCAAAACTTTCCCCATAGGGTGGCCTAAATCAACCTGAGAAGGATATGTTTTGATACCTGGGGGAAGATCCAATACCAGCTGTTATAGTTTAGGTCCTTAGTTCTAAGTATACTGTTGTTTGGGAACAATTTGTTTCATTGCCCAAATTTGTTCTCAGGGTTGGAGGAAAGGCTTATATGCGTATTACATCTTGGGGTGATTGAGTTAATCTTCACATAGCTTTTGTGAACCCCTGTTGACCGGACCGCAACAGTGTGTCAACAACTCACCAGCTTGATGAGCAGTTCTTCACTTGTGATGAACTCATTGAGAAACTTGCAGGTTGAGGCCAGCGCTCCCATGGAGGGCAGGTCGAGCATGAGGACAAGGCACTCCAGCAGCTCGGGGGGGAGCCTCGCGAGATCGTTCACTGGCGTGGCCTTCTGTGCTGCCATTGCTGCTACTGAATAAGATTTGTACCAAACATTTTAATGAATTTCAAAGTAAATGTTGTCTTACTTTGAATTTAGTCAAGAAGAAAGATAACTATACCAATTCATATTAATAATAATTACAACAGATTATTATTCATTGACCAATACAATCACTTACTTTTTAGCTGGGCTTAAGGCCAGTCGATTTCCACACAAATTAAATATTAATATTTAAAATATTTATAATTTTTTAGACAATACTTGTGAGAATACTTCTGGTTAGCTATAATGAATATGATTTATAAACAATTAGATTCATTTATAAACTGAGAAAAAGAAATTCAATAATATATTTTTCCAACAATGTCTTTCAGGAATTCTTGCTGAACTCCACTAATTGGAAATTCAAATTAACTGTTCAAAAAATGTCATTAATTGATCAAGCAATATGCCTCTGAGTGGCCAAGTGCTTCAGACCACCAAGTTGGAGGTTCAAAACTTGCAGCTAACTGTGAAAATTCTAGGTCAAAATGAGCAAGATGTTCTGGGCAACAGGCAAACATGGCCTTATCAATGCTGAAGCCCCTATACATACTACACTATGTTATTAATCATCAACCAACTATAGCATTAAGATAATATTCATAGCTGCGAGCTTTGGCTACAATATTTTCTTGCATTGTTCAACATTTATGGCTTTTTCAATGGTAAATTATCTTGCACTTTAAAATATTTACACTATTCAACTTATTTTCTTACACTATTCATTTTCTTGCACTATTCAGCATTTATGGCTTCTCCAAATTTAGGTTTGCAAGACAACATTACAAGCTTTTGTTCATAGCATAATCTGCTGTTGAACACTACATGGTCTAGTCATGAGTTATGTTCAAGTAGGGCTAAATAATCTCAAGGGTCTACATTGTCTCTACCATCAGCATTAACTCTATACTATTTAGATGAATCAAGAAGCTGGTGACTAAAGAGGCAATTGTTTATGCATAAATTAAAACATTTCTGTGATAACACCAAACAATTTTATTTAGTTCTGGGATTCAGGTATATACAAGAAATAATTCTTGTATCAAAGTGTGACTATAAATTTTAGATCAAATTGAGTATCAGTAATAATTTAAAATAAAATTTAAAAATTTAAACATATTTTATTTAGCTCTGGGATTCCAGGGGCGGCTAAGCTCCCTTCAGCGCCTCCTACAAGAGAGGCACTGCCCAGGGACATCACCTTCAGGCATGAGGATCAAACACAAATTATTTGTATACTTTTAATCCATTCTCATATTGACAACTTGTCCATTATGGAGGTCCCTACGTTCTTTACAAGATTGCATATAATCTCAGACTGATTCTCATAGATTATGCAAACCTATATTTTTGTTGAGAATAACTACTCTGGTATGTTTTCTGTATACTCATGAAAAATGTATACAGCAAATAGAAATTTATTATTTGGTGCATGGAATTAAGCCAAGCTTGCATAACATTTGAGATACATCCAACTCAATATTTGTTCATGCCAATTGAAAATATATTTAATTTTTGTTCATCAAAAATATGAAAATAGTAATAAAAATAATGTAAGTAAGTGGTTTGAATGCTTCATTGAGTTTTCATATCAAAGAAAAATAATTGCAATTATAATTTTTTTTCATAGGTGAAGAATACAAAATAAAACACCTTCTTGCATTAACATGAAACAATGAAAGTGGTTGTTCAGCACATAATATAACTATAAAGGATAACAATTAGGCAGTATGATGAGTCATTACAATGTATGTTGAATGCCAGCTACATTTTTATGGGATTTTAAATTCCAATCTATCAATCAAAGGAATTATTTAACATGACTTTTAGATGGGATATAATTTTGAAAAATGCATCATGATCAAAAGATAACAAAATATTTTCAAATAATGAATGATGATCTGCATCCAATAATACTGCATCCTTTATGACAATGGTGAATATACCAGAAATTTCAGTACGTATATAAATAAATCCTATAGATAGATAAATTATGTCATTATAAAGCAAAAAAAAGGCAAAATTCAATGCCAACGAGTTAATTTGGTACAATTTTTTTCGACAATCTTGAAGGTTTTTGGAGACAGACATCCTTCTTGAGGTACAACAAGCCTCTTTAGTTGAGGACAGCGGCTGGAGACTCGCAGCAGGAACTCGTTGCTGGCCTGGTGGCAGATAATCGTCTGTACCAGAGGATGTCTTGCAACAAGAGATACGTATTGGTCCAGCTTCTCATGTCTGTAGTCACCAAAATCAATTTCTCTCCACAGGGATGAATGGTTGCCAAGCTTGTTCCACTGACGGCAGACTGGCAACACACTCGTGCACAGTTCCCGCAGGCTGAGGTACCCAAAGACTTCAATAAGAATGCTGGCAGGCAGCACATCAATGCTTGGTGATGCCATTGTGCTAGCAGTATGTACTCTATGTAGTAAGTACTACTTGCAGTAAGTACTCTATGTAGTAAGTACTACTTACAGTAAGTACTACACTATGGTTTATTCTACACTTGGAGTAAGTAGACTATGAAAATAGGAATAATTTTTTTTAGCTAGTAAGTCTAACTTCTAGCAACTATCTTAGGATCTTTGCATCTTTGCTATGTTAACTATGAAGAGTCTAATTACACTGATGCAATTAAGATGTATACATATTAAATAAGAAGAATTCAGCATTTTGAGAATTTCTCGCAACTTCATACAAAGTTTGATAAGCTTAAAAAAATGTATAACATGGCATTCAATTGGAAAAATAACACACAAGACAGAGAAGTTGGAGGCTTCTATACCGTCTGACTGCTTTATGAACTCAGAGAAATTAATGGGTGATACTGCACAAAGTGACACACTAGGCAACAATAACATGTGCATCAATATTTGGACATGCCCTCGTTGAGTTCTCTGAGTACAGGCAGCAGCCATTGGCCTGACACAGGCCAGTCATTTTATCTAAATATGGAATAGTGAAATTATTAATGTCAATGTCCTTTCAAGATTTTAAAATCAAATGCAGTATTAAGTTTATCCTAGGTGAAATTTAGTACATAAAATGTAAGAGTTGGTAGTCAAAGTAGCATAACTTATTCATTTATGTCAGTCAGGTGATTCATCTCCACCCAAGTTGCATTACATGATTTACATCATCTTCAATATCAATAATAAACATAAGATCAATATGAAACAAATTAAATCATTACACAATGAAGCCGCTTTCCTTGATTCACATAGAAATCTGTCTTTGATCCCTTCAATATGAAAACATTTCTCATCTTCAAGATAAGAAACATTAATAACAACTTCTAACCAAATCAAACAGCTAGCATTTTATAGAAATATTTTGATGTTGCCACCATAATTCAGTTGGCTGTTCTGCTGTTACTTCTTATAACATTAATTTAAATCTTCATGTAATTACAAGACCATATTTATGTTTATTCTAGATTGGTGATAGACATAAAGTAATATTAGTAACAAGTTATAGGATACCCTGAGAACCAGTCTTCATCTTGTGACATGAACATCATGAAAATCTGACTGGATGCTGCCTAATTCATAAGAGCTGTCAACCCTCGGGCACTTGGGGTACAGATGTTGGACTCTAACAAGATGGCTGCGTCCTTGCCCAGTATTGAGTGGCTGTGTGAAGCAGTTTTTTGAGATCAGCTGACATAAGTAGATCCTCAAGTCAATAAGTTTGTGGCAGCATCTCAGAATTTTGGTGACTCCCATGTCTGTCAGTGTGCAGCAATCAACCAAAGTCAGGGTTTCTAAGCTTGGAAATGAAGAGATGATGTCATCTGCAAGGGCGTCATTACCCGATGCTTGACGGATGAAGAGGTGGGTCACTGAAGGAAAAGTTGAACCAAGAAACACACGACTTGGGACCTCCAACATCCGTTCAGAACATGAATTCAATGTTAGTTCTTTGAGATTTTTGAGATGGTCACAAGCATGGGAGAAGTGAATGTTTATAGGACCAAGTAATACCTCAATCTTTAGGCTTTGAAGTTGTCTACATTCATGCAATAGTTCCTTGACTTCCCAGTCCAATTTTTCACACTTTACTGACAGCTCTCTGAGACTTGTGCTGAGGCAATGGAGAACATATGCAACAGTTTCACATGGTAAAAAGACACATTCCAAATGAAGGCATTGCAAACCCTTACAAGATGTAACCAGTCTGGAAACAAAGGAGGAAGTGACCCATTTGCAGCTGTTAAGCTTCAGAGTTTGGAGCTGATGAAGTGAGAAGATTGGCAGGAAAGTGTCGCGTGATCGAATAACCTCATTAGCACTCAAGTCCAAAGACATAATCCGAGGACAGCATTTGACAAGAGCTTTCATGGTATACTTTGTGACAGTAGCGTGAGGTAAACTCAAGTGAATTAAATTAGGACAAAGTGTCACCACATGTTCTATGAACTCCTTTTGACAGTCAAAACATTCTATAGACTGTATATTATGATGACGTTTCACTAAATCTATATACATATTAAGTTTTTCAGCTACATACGTTCCAAACTCTATTTTCTTCCACAATGATGAGTGATGGCCGAGGTTGTTCCACCTATGACACACAGGCAGCACTGAAACACTCAGCTCCTTAGGTGACAAGTATGAAAATATTTCAAGCCAAACATCATCAGGCAATACATCACAAGTCCGAGTGCAGTCCACGACGGCAGCTTCATGGAGCATGGCGGAGAGTCAATGGCTTTAATCTTGTCAAAAATATAAGAGGTTTAGAATCAAGACATACCGGTAACTATCTGACTTCACCAAAAAAAACAAATTAAGATCAAAGTTTATAACTTATGGAGCACTTTGAAGACTAATGTTCTTAGCAGCAGCTCATCACAATTGACAAAAGTCTAAAGTTTAAGAAGATTTTAAGCATAAGTGCGCTTCTGTAAATAAAACTAATCAGGTTTGAGATTCACATGTAACAAACAAAATTGCAGATTTCAGTAAATATTTTTCAAGCTTTAGGCCAAAAACCAAGGAGGAAACAAGACAAAAGAAAGAAAAATGCATGCTAAGAAAATAACAATTGCTGTGCAAAAAATCTTCTAATATAGAAACTTGACTAAAGATAACAACTGCAGTGCATCTTCAACATTAAAGGATTTTGCTAAAAAATAATAATTCTTCATTTCTCAGACTTTGCCAGAGTTCATTCTAAGTCTTTTCAAAAAATTTAATATGATAATAGTGCTACTGCTGCATAGCAAGTAAAATTAATAATGGTTGTTTGATTCAAAAATATGAAAGGCACCTAAACTTATACCAAAAATTACTAGTTAATCAATAAAATATAGAAGGATTGAACAAATATTTCATACATATGAAAAATGAATGTTAGTCAGCACCTATTCCTTGAGAACCTGAAGCTTCATATAAATGAATTAGTTAACAAACATGCAAATGGTTTCGGAAACATATGGTGGTTACTAGCCGTAACATGCTCTAGGTTCATTCATTTTTATTTGTTGAAACAAACCTAGTGTGCTATTCAGCTGGGGACCCAGGGAGTGCTGACCTTCCCTTCAGGCATTGTATTGCCTCCCCTGAGACACAAAGTTTGTACTTCAAACCAGGGTGGAATTCTAATGGCTCATATTTTGATGATAGATTCATCCAGGTAACTTTATAAGTTCCAAAATATCAGCTAAATAGAGCAGGAAGAATTTACTTTCAGATTTTTAGGTACAATATAACATGTGCATTTGTTTACACATCACACCTCCTGAATTCCACCCTGCAGTTCCAACACAAGCTGCTGTTCTAGCGGTGTCCGTTGCTATGACTGATTGAAGGTTCCATTCAATGTCATGGCTAGAAAATGGTACATGTATCCAAGGTTTGTTATGTTACCTTTGTGTAAAGTTAGAATTGAAAATTGTTTGAAAATGTCAATAACTGTCAATAAAAAAAATCTAGTTCATTAGTTGGCATGGTGAGTTATGATACTATTTTAATAGAACTATCCTAGTGGCAAAAAATTAGATGAACGTCATGAAAAACTTTCTCAGAAGTCAAAAACTTAATGCACATATTTCTTTACACATTTCAAAATAAGATTTTGGGCTCCATTGAAAAAATATATTTTTTAGATAATCCACTAACTTCATAACCTCAATTTTTCAAAGTAGGCAAAGGTTTGAGCACCAGAATCATTGATAATAGTGACAAGGTTAAGAGTTAAACACAAGTATGTCATGATTTTCAGCACAATTTATTCACAGACTAAATACAGGCAGAAGTAACCATTTCACTGGCACTAAATTGTGAAATAAAAGCAATTGTGAAAATAGTGAAATTAATTGCCCTAAATTCAATGTGTCAAATAACCATCACCATTACAAACATGAAAGATATTTGACTGGAACCTTCAGAAATGGCTGAATAGGATTTATCTAATTCTTGGTCCTCCACTAACCCTAATGCCGTTTTGTTTAATAATTTCATCAATTTCAGCTTTGCTGTTGTTGTTTGACAGCCATCTAAGGTCATCATCAATGTTACTGCATCCCACACACTGAACAATGACTGTGTTCTTCACAAATGCCACTCGGCTCTCTTGTTTCTGTTGTTTCTTATTGCAGGCTTTACACATGTAGACAATTTTAGCAGGGGCTGGCTTGGCCGCATAATTTCTCACCGGCAATAAAATGCTGCCAACCAATCTACTGAGTGGGAAGACTGAAGGTGCAAGCATGATGACCAGGTTTTTGGTAGGAACCTTTAGGAAGGTCAAGTTAAGCCAGCAGAAATTTCTTTTGGCAGCAGAATTGACAGCAAAATTATTTGCAAATATTTTTAGAATTTAGCAATGTCAGAAAAATGCACAAGAAGTTTTCAGCAATAGAACCTTGGGCAGCTGACGGGGATGTTCAGAAGGTGGCCAGCAGTGGCCTCCCCAAGGTTGATGAGGAGGAGAAGGGAGCTATTCTGTAAGAGATGAATAAAAAATAAAATTATATATATTTCTACTATAAATTCATAAGATAATTAAGAAAATGATCAATAAAATTATGAGCCTATTAAAGAAGTTCATTCAATGTTTATTCAGATTTGAAATTGGTTGCTACATGGTTCATATCATAAATATTCAAAGGAAAACAGTACCACAATCAGTAAAAAAGCTTGAAGCTAGAAGAAGTTGTGTTGGTTTATTGAACTTCTAGACCCACAGAGATATTTGTAGAAAGTGGCTTTTGGTTCAGAAACAAATCAGTGAACCAGCACAACTTAATAAAAATTGTGTCTCTCAATAAGTGAAAATGATACAAAATATGTGAATACCGGTGTATTAATGGAATATGAAAAAATCAATACAATTGTTCATTTCTTTTCCAAGTTAACCAGAAAACAGGCCAAGATTTTACCCTTCCATTGATAATTAGTCAGGGCGGAATTCTACTACAATGTTGCTCAGTACTGCTTAGCAAAAGAAAAGACCACCATTCTACTCTCAACCAGGATCTAAGTTTTAAAAAGAAAATATTCTAAAAAAATATACAGATAATAATTTAGTTCTAATATGATATTCATAACATTTTTCTTATTCACTGCCTCAGAACTTCTCTATATTTGTATCTAGAAAAAAATTTACTAGCTTGAATATAAGCAATTAAAAAATTACGGAGAAAAATTAATGTAAATGTTTTTTGTAACATATAGAATCTTTCAGGTTGGCCTAATTTAGATTGAAGTCTGGCAGTATTTTTTTTGCCGGGTTCCTTTTCTTAAAAGTTCTACACATTTTGTACAAGGGAGTGTGAGTCATCCCATCAAACAGGGTAATAAGGGTCTCTTATACACATCTAGATGTGTATAAGAGACAGTCTATATACATATTNATAGAAACATTTCTTCACGTGTCTGACCTATTACTAGTGAAAATACATTCAGTAATCTTCAACGACTTCAGCAATTCACATCGATTTTTACTGACTATAGAACTGATCACCAAGCACCTAGGCATTTGCTACAGTTTTTGCCAATAACTTGAACAGTTGTCGGTACCACTCCATACTTTGCTTAGCGCAGTTTTGTAAGTCATCATCTAAATGAATTATAAACTTCCCATTTAGCAGCATTTTACCCCAGAATGATTTGTAGTTTGTTTATTGCAGTCACAATCCGATTTCATTTGCACAGAAAATGTTTTTTCAAGCGTTAGTAGCCATGTGATGCAAATTTTTTATTGTAATTGAATATTAAATGCCATGTACCTCATATGGCGCACGTTGCCTAGAAAGATGAAAGTTTCCATCCCAGGCGACATGCACCAATAGAGGCTCACGGTTTTTATGTCAGAAGCTTGTAGAACTCGCTCAGACAAGAGTAGCGCACTAGCCCTGATCTTGCAGCCTTGTCTGTAACTTAAGTTATTCAAGTTTGAATGAGTTGCACCACAGGAATACAGGCTATTTTGCGAGTCGCAGTCAAAGTGTTAAGGGTGTCCCTAATTATCCCGGGGGGGTGTCCCTAGTAGCCCCACTGTGCGGAAATGGCTGCCATTTTTTTGGAATGAAATGATTTTTTTTCTAACCAAAGTTCTACTTTAAATTGGTTTTTAGGGGTGTCCCTTATTACCCCAAGGCCTAAGGGGTGAGATAGGTGTCTCTTATTACCCCGTCTTGCAAAAATGCTGTCATTTTTGGGGGGGACAAGTTACACTAATTTCATCAGTCACATTTTCAAGCCTACACCTTTATGCAACTTTTAAATAAATAAAATTTTCTAATATGGCAAATTTTTTTGGCCACAGACCATAGCAAAGTTACTCTTCCAAAATCTCACTTTTGACACCTTTTTTCATGGATTTGTAGAGGTAGTAAATGTATAATTTCTTAACTAGCTTTATGCTACAGAGATAGTAAAAATATTGAACTTTATGCTTTTTTTAGTTTTGTAAGTTTTCAATTAGTTTAGCTGCTACAACAGTTCTTCTAAATTTTGGAGGACAGTCCCAATTTACCCTGCCCATCCCTTATTACCCCCATTTGACAGTACCTACTGCAGGCATGGAATATATCTACTTGGTGAGCTGCAACTGGATTTTTTGGATTTGCCTGCCCTGATAAATAATAATAGTATGATTATATTTCTTCAAGCCATGAATTCCATTTCTTTGCCATGAGGAGCCATTTACAAGCTACAAAACTATTTACAGAGTCTGGTGCATGTGTTATCCTAAATATATAATTTTACCTTAAAAAATCAAATGGCAACAGTAACATTTTACATTTGTCTTTACATTAGTGGTAAACTGGTAATTAAACACATGAATGACATGATGTGACCACAAGGTCCACAACTATGCAATCTTCAACAAAACATTTTGGGGCAACTTGTTTTCATTACATTCTGCAGGATATTTTGGCAGGAGGCAGGAGCGTTGAAGTATACTGCAAGGGTGCAGAGTGAGTGAATATCAAAAGATTATTGGTGATGCATCAGGCTATCAGCAGCAAGATTTACACCTTCAGAAGATCTTGCTAACATATTGGGATTTAAATTATTGCATTTTAGAAATTACTTAGAAATTATTGGAAATCTGGAAGACCGCAAGCGCACACAGTAAGGTTTTTACTTTCTGGTGCGATGATATCATTCATGATGCAGTGCGTGATGGACCCGTGACCTGTGATTGGAGTTGGAGTTTAAAGGTGCCCGTACACGGGTGACGGGTACGATACTGGTAGCAAGTAGATCTGACAAATGCCAATTTGCCAAATGTCTGCGGAACAGTCTGCCGCTTGGTGTCTATCCTGCAAGGCGCAAGTAAACTTGCCTCGAGTCTAAGCTTACTTGCGGGATAGACTCCATCTCAAGCGGCAGACATTTGGCATTTGTCGGATATACTTGCCATCAGTACTGTCCCCATGTACAAGCACAATTATATGATATTAATCAAAAGAAGAATCAGAATGAGTTTATAATTCTAAGTTTGCAACACACAAAAGTTAGACCTGTTTAACATTTTACAATTTAATCCTGTGATTTACTTACAATGATCAACCTCACTGATAAAATTGATTCCCAATAATATTAGCTAACAGATGTTCAAATTACACCATAATATAGTTACAACTTACTAGAATTCCTTGATATGGATTGTAAACAGCATGAAATGTTTTTATAACAGGTTTTAAGACATGAGGCATCCGAAGCACCTGCCAGCCGGCAAGCCTGTTACTTTTTTTTTTTTAATTTGATTTTAAGACTTCGGGTGTGAAACAGTCACACCTCCCAGCCTGAGCACAACTTGATTTTTCTTGAAAACTCCAACTCAACTGCCTCTTCACTTCATTTTGAATTTTTCTTCATGCTCTCACAAAGAGGTTTTTGTGTGGAAGAAAATAACAAAGGAATTAGGCACTGATAATTTTCATAGGGTGTACACCATGCTGCATTTTAGCAGGTATTGTCCCAGCCTCCCAGGCAATGAATGATCGCAGTTCTCCTTTTTTGGGGAATATCACCCCCTCCCAGAGCTGTGATGACTGATGAGGTTCCAAGGGAGTGAAAGGTTCTCCAGATTTGAGCGAAACTCCCTCCTCTGATTGATGTAGGTATAGTGAACAGAGCAAAATGATATGCTCAATTGTGTCTTCTGTGTTGAGTGTTGCATGTGGGGCACTGGGCAGATGCCGGAATTGGCCAAATTGAAGCGGGCCAAGTGGGCTTTCACACCAGCATGACCAAGCCGCAGACCAGCCACAGCACATTCAAGGCTCAACTGAGCGAGGTAGTGGTCCATAGTCCACATGATTTACTGTCTCTCCCAAGCCCAGTCTGAAGGTTCACTTCCCTGAAGACTGCACTTCCTCTGACCACCAGAGTGACCAATATTTCAAGAATTTGTTCTTTAACAGACAGAGCCACTCCTCAAAGCACAAACTGGATCCGACAGAGCGATCATTTTCATGTGCGAGGTTTGCTATTCTATCAGCCACCTGCCACTTCATTCCCACCGCCCACGAATGTAAGCCTGTTACTTGTCAGAGAAAAAGCTTTTAAATAATCGCGGTTACAAGGATACCAGCAGCAAACAGAGCGATCACAGGTACAGATATGAGACAAAGTTCAATGTGTCCGTTGCGGCGCTGCCTAACGAAAAAAATTCAATAGCTACTATTTGCAAATTAACCATTTATTAATAATAAATAATGTTATTGCGGCTGGTAAAAAGTATAGAAGTGAAACACCGTAATTTGCACTTGAATTACCTGCAATAAAGTTATAGGTAATAATATGAATGTTCATTCATACGGTTAATAAGGGATATTTTAACGTATAGACGTATGACTCGCGAATGAAATAGAAATAAAAAATATTTCACTAGCTAAGCATCACCATTCGGTCATAATGAATACGTGTGTAAATTTCCATTGAGCTATGTTCATTATTTTGAACGAAGGTCGGAAATGCCTGTCGTTTCTCTGTATAGCTACATAACTCACAAACAAATGCAAAATCGGAAATATTTTCACGAGCTTAACATCACTGTTAGGTGGTTAGACATATTTATTCGAAATTTCGTTCAAATATGTTTAGAAATTTTGAGAAATTTCTTGATCATTGTGAATTTCGGCCCATATCGCTATATAATTTATATAATATATTAATGAAGATGAGATTGAAAGAAATTTTCACGAGCTAAACATCACCGTTAGGTCCTAATGAATACGTGTACCGGATTTCTCATATATGTATGCACTCATCTTGTGCACATATGAGAAACTTGCGAGGCAATTCTGAAGCACTTTTGTTGTCAGAATAATTGTTTACGCTAAGAAACTGAGAGGAAATCAATCCATGGAAATTTTTATGAAATGCGAATGTAATGACAACGCACAAAGCAATGTAACTTTCTGAGGCGCATGTTTCAGCGACGGTTCAGATATTTATAAAGTCATTCTTCTCAATAACTTGGTTAAGTTTAATAACCTTTTATATGAGGGCTGTATAAATTATCTCTGCATCTCAATAACTTGGTTAAGTTTAATAACCTTTTCGTTGCGCACTAAACTGATTCACGCGGGACGACGGCTGGGACAACAACGGCGCTGTCAGGACGAGTTCTCCCTGCTGCCACCGAGCTGAATATTATACATTATATTGAACCTCTTTAACCGATATAATATATAAATCAAGAAATATTGACGACACTAGAGTTTTTAAATCGTATCTTGAAATTATTCCCATTTGCTGGGGAGATGAAAGTTAGGAAGTGCGACCTTAAGCAACCGATTATTGTCGGCAAGGCGAAAGCTTCTGAGTATTGTTGTTAATTCTTCAGGAGGGGCAGTCAGTGTCGAATAGGACTCATCTAGCTATTAGGTATCCGCTGGTGCTCGTGTTTATTTTGGATTCGCAATTATACGCTCTTCACATACAGTATATAGAGACCATGTATATACTGTATGTTTACTCCAGCTACTCCCGCAACTCATACTCCTGAAAAGTTGTCAGCATCATATAGTTTATTTTAGTCACCCATCAATTACGATTTGTTATTATTTTCGATATCATCGCCTTTAACGTCGTTATTAATTAACCAATGCAACTTAATACATTTTGAATATAAATCTTCCATATATTCATATATTAAGCGCTGTCTTCGAATGCTGTGTTATTGAGTTATCTATTTTTATTATAATATTTGCACGTCAATATCGGTATCCACAGGCCGTGCAAATTCGGTATCCAGGCTGAATTTGGTATTCGGTATTCACAGACCAGTCATCATTTAAGTGGAAAAGCTGCATTACCTAAAAATGTAGAATAACCGGATGATTCTCAGGCGGTAGCAAAGTCTGGAAATAGACTGTCTAGGCTTACGCGAGATGTTAGGCCACTTAGTGCAAACAAATCATCGACAGGAAGAAGACATTAAAGGTAGTCCAACCACGCTGCTATCATTACCAATTCTTTCACATATATTAAATATGCTGTTTAATTGTTCATAATTTCAAATTGTTTGATCAGGAAGTGAATGATTTTTTTTCTGAGAAGTAAACTGGAAATTTTGCAAACACGAAACCGTCGTGTATCCTTAGCAGATTTCATTTAAAACGAAAGCGATTCCATATGAAGAGCAATATCATAATTCCCAATTGACATCAACAGTCTAGACGTCAGAGGAAGGTTGCGGATAACCCAGCCAACATCAACCAGTAATGGTGGGCTTGCTGCGTTCTACTTCAATACAGTTCTACGACGGGCTGGACAAATTATCTCTACAACTTCAAAGCTTGTTTATGAACGATAATCTCTTGATAAATGAGAACGTACCTGTTTCGTTTACAACCTCCTTCATGACGGCCAGTTTAAGATGTGCACCAAATTGCTTCACGCGCGACGAGTGCCGGGACATCAACGGCGCTCTCAGGACAATATGCGCATAGCCAGCAATATTTCCAGCGTCCTTACGTGAATACCAACTTAACCACTTTCACAGTGCACCTGAACTCCCTTGCGACTTTGAATATGCTGTATTGTAACCCGAGGTTACCATGACACGTTCGCAACAAATCAAATCTGTAGCATGTAATTTCATATTAAGATGATCCGGGGTTTAGGACCCGAGTTCCGCGTTGTCTTCCACCAAGCGGGCCACTTTATACTGGTGGCTGGTGCTAAGAAGAGCTAAGTGCTTGGGTAAGTGCTTGGATAGGATTTTTATTAGCAAGATTTAAATTTAGTGAACAGTGGATACAATAATTTGTAACGAGTTTCTTTGTAGTAATGCTTCATCTATCAAGCCAACTTCTGTGATAAACTGACTTTATTTATTGCCGGTTTACTGCAATTTGAATTGTTACTATTGTACTCAGAGTTAGTCACACCACTTTAATGTTCTCATGGATAAAGGTTTATTCATGTTATTCTAGGATAGTTTATTTATTTTCACTATGGTTAGCTGCATACCTAACTTACTGCAAATGTGTAACATATCCTCTCGATTCTCTTTGCTTATTTGTTTACTACTTAACTAAATTTATGAATATTGCGTGCTGATTATTATTTGTAATTTACTAAATTTCATTACTTATAACGGAAGTCAGCCTCCCTAGTCAATGTATTAATTAGGGTTATTATTTTCTCCAACAGTTACTGCTGGCCCATCTCATGCTCCCTAATTTAAATAGTAGTTTATTCAGTACCTCACTTCTTGGTTTGCATCTAAGCTATAGCATAGCTTACCCTTCAATATCCACCCTAGGCTATACCTAACCATCTGAGCTGTCTATCAGTTGTCTTGACCATTGTTCAACTTGCTAAGTTGCGTGTTTATGGACAATACATAATTCAGTCTACTGGTATTTGCTGCTGTTTCATTTTACTCCATCAATCACTTTAGTTACAAGGTTGCCAGAGACATATAAAGTGGGTCCGTCTGACCCCACCCGCATCCGCGCGCCGGCAATAGTATAATATGTCAGTGATCGCTGAAGAATTGTTTATTAGCTAACTGAAGGAAATCTATTCATCTTAGGGACCAAATTCAACTAGATAAACAGAAACGTCTTGTATTTTTTATTAAATATTCAGAATATTGCAAGTTTCGCACCACATGATAGTTATTTATCCTAAATCGTAAATTGTAAACATGTTTGAACTTAATGATTAGTTCGTAGCTAACAGAACAACTACATGGAAGCCTATAATGTCAAAATCTCGAGTTCTCGCATATATATGTCATTCCCCGTATATCTACATTATATTTGAAGAAATATTATTCTAAATAATATTTTCTTGGTAATAAAAGTAATTGCAAAAATGCGTAAATATGTAAGGTAATTAATATAATGTGAGTTACAAGACCATAATGCAAGAATAGTTCAGTTTCCCAATAAGCTAATTTCACAGGTTGTGCTCAGTGTGCACGGGTCGGTTGCGACTGAATATGTAGCATTGTAACTTAAATAATGTTTTTTTTTTAATATTTTTGATCCCGCATTGCTGTAACGGTGAGGGGGAAGTGAGGAAAATTGTCTAGTATGTTAATCGAAGATGTCAGTTAAGACTTTAGTCTGTCACATTACGATAATATAAAGCCATGTAGTATGACGTGACTCTGTTCTCGAATTCCCAATAGCAGACGTGCTTCATATTACGCTGTTCAAATTTATCACACTTTAAATTCCCTTAAAGATTGTGTTTCAGTGGCGCACAATTTACAAAATAAACGCTTTCCCGCGCGCAACGCCTCAAAATTAGACTCGCACCAAAGTATCGCAAATCACGGCCAAGAGTTCAGCGCAGCTGTTATGTCAATGAAAGGAATTTCCTAAAGTGAGTAATTTTATATTCATAAACATTAACCAACAGTCTGGAGGTCGCGGGAAGGTTGAGGACAACCCACGCAGTCATCAACCTGTAATGGCAGGCTTCTTGCATTCTAATTTAGAGCTTCTCAACTTTTTTCTAATTTTTTAGAGTATGACGAGCTGTTGAAATAATCTCTGCATTTCATTAGGGGAGTCGCTGGGCAGCAACTCTGGGTTACATTATTATGAGCTGCATTGCACGAGCTAGGGTGTCTTAGTGGCTTGCATCACGATAATTTCCTGGTAAATGACACCAATTATTAATAAATTCTATTTATAATTTTCATTGGATCATATTGGATTTAACTGCTAATTACTCTCACTTATTTGCAGCAACGATATATAATTTTATCTATTTACTTCGCCGATGATTTTGAATTCAGTTCAAAAAGTTGCTCTCACATAAATTTTACGCTAATAAATGCCCTGGTATCGGTGCATCTTATTATTATTATATTATTATAAATTATTACATTACTCTTTAGATTTTCAGTACAAAATTTAGCAAATTTTTAGAACATATTGCACGAACAAAATTATCCATCTCATATGCTAACCTTTATTATTTCACACTATTCAGTATTGAATATGTAAACTGTACACATGAAAATCAGTACTTTATAAAACATTTCTCTTGATTTGAGCTTTCCTGAGAAAATGGAGAAGTTATTCCTACAATTTCTTAGAGAACGCATGTTCATAGAAAACCACCGGACAAGCGCGGAAACTGTAATAGGTGCACATCGAGCCACTGATCAGTATTAGAAAGATGGTAAATGGCTTCATGCAAACAAAACTGATTGATATTACAAAAAATGCACCATATTGAATTGATAAATGAAAACTACTGCGAACCTCGACATTCATTTTGTTTTGCAGGAAGTGAAGGCATTTGGTCCCTCGTAGCCCACATCAAAGCGAAGATTTGCCTCTACATGAGCCAGGGTATTCTATGTGCAGCACACAATCGCATCATAATTGTTATGGTTATTCACAAGTGAAGTCATTCAATGAGACCTTATTGCCACTGCTTTAAAATAGTTTAAAAATAAGTATAATTTAATAAAGGGAAATGGAGAACTAGTGAAAAGAGTCGAGCAATATCCGATGCACCAGGGTTAGTCTTTGAAGTCAGAACATTTAGAGTTTTAGTGTATCCTTAAATTGTTCTTTCAGCCTAAATAGCTTCACCAAACTTTGCATACATTTGACACTAAAAGCAGATATATAAGAAATTCTTCAAGTTATTGGGGAGAGGTGCGGATCACGAACACAACAAAACAGGCAAGTGTACTGAGAAAATAATGCTCAGTGAATATGTATATTTATGTATTACAAGTACAACGTTCATGTAATGGATTCCGCGTAAGACCGTAGAAGTCGAGAACGAGGGAGGAATCGAAAAAATTCACACGGGCTAAACATCATCGTTAGGTCCTGAAAAAACGTGTAAAGTTTCAGTAAGCCACGTCATTAGTTTAGGAGATCATTCATGAACGCTGTGTATGTGTATAATTTTGGAGACCGGCCGAGAGACCGGACGTAAAATTGTCCGAGGTCTTAACCACGATCGTACACAAATGGTAAAGAAGAGCTATGGAAAAACATGGAAGCCATAACTATTTCAATTTACCAATTTCGAAATTGGCCCGATAATGACAACGGAAAATTTTTCAATTGAAAGAATCAGGGCTTTGCTACTTTAGAGTTATGTGGCAATTTTCACCCCAAATAAAAACCTATAACATCGTCGTTCGAACTCAACATGAACGAAACTCATAGTAGAAAATCAAATACGGAAGAATGTTGTAATTTTGACAACAAACGCCGATTGATCATCAGGGTTCTTAAATTAAAATAATCAAATGGTGTTTCATTCATTTTACACGGTGAGCTGTGGAAAGTCAACGGGAGAGCTTGTAATAGCTTGTGGCCCGATACCATAACTACGTGTAAGTTATCAGTGGCATATTTGTGCAGTTTCTGGGTATTCATTTCAGTGGCCAACTGACACCTTAAAATATATATAAAAGAGAAGACTAATTTCTCTTGGAATTTGAGATCCAATATCGGATATCGTGCATCTATGCGTACTTTTTGCTAGGCAATTCAGAAGCAGTTTTTGTTGTAAGAATAATTGTTTACGCTAGGAAACAGTGTGGGAAATTTTTCCCACCATTAATAATTTTTGTAGTTGTTTGTAAATTTGTTGGCTATATGTCGTTTTCTGTTCATGTTGCATTCTCAGCTTTGTTGTATTCAGTTTAGTTACGTAGTTTAAGAAGGTAACAGTATCCGCTAGGTGAGACACTCCTTTCTAAGCATCCACACCGTCCAGACGTCCGATCTCGTAATGTGCCTTATCTCTAACGCAGCAAGTTCTCAATTATTCAATTCTGGACAATATTCACTTCAGCCAACACTGCAACAGGAGTTACTGCTATTCTAAATGTCTTCCTGGCACTGTTTCACTACCATTTTTTTTTTTGGTGTGAATGTTGCTTTGTTTCAATGTAATTATTTACGCTCTATGTACAATTTTTTTTTCTATGGTACTCTAGATAAATCAATATTCAATTATTAATATCTATATTTAAATAAAGGCCTCCCACACTCACCAAATCTCAAATTTCGAATTAGTTACGTGGTCTCTGATGTTGGCAGAGGAACTAGTTTCCTGTGCTGTGACCCACGATTCATCATCTTTATCTTCAATTTTCCGACGCCAAAATCTCAAACTGTCCTTTTCTATTTTTCCGTCTGGAGTATCTCCCTTTAACTAATTTCATCTATATTTCTAATTTGCCTCTTACAAACTGCATTAAACACTGAGGTGCACCAAAATCTTAGGTTTGTTAATTTAGTTACTTGTTAATTATTAATTGATTCATAATTTGGAATTGTTTGCTGCATAGCTAGTTTCTGATCAATTAATTATTCAGTAAGTAGTATAATTTTCATTTCAGTATCTGGGACTCGTCGGGGCAACACCATTAAAGGAACTTGAAATTCGGCATTCAATCACTTCACTGAACCGCCCGTTCTTACAAGATTTTCTATACAACAAGCATATGAATTATCAAATTCGGCTTCCTCGTACAACTGGCCCGATCAACGCCAGTTGCACGTTAAATCAATCTGAATAAATATCAGCTGACTCTATTCTCTTTATTTGTCCGATTGTGTGAGACAATCTTTATTACTCACAACAGAGAGGAAATCAATTCATGAAAATTTTGATGAAATGCGAATATAATGACGACGCACAAAACCAATATAACTTTCTGAGGCGCATGTTTCAGCGACGGTTCAGATATTTGTAAAGTCATTCCTCTTGATAAATGTGGGATTAATGGAATGCATTGATAAATAAATGACGCAATCGACGAAACTATTCCAGAATTATGATTGGGACAGTTGCGCAGGCGAGTTCGGAGAAGTGTCGATCCAGTGAACAGCTCTGAAGTATAACAGCTCTCAACCTGCTACAGACGTCCAGACTGTTTATTAACGTTTTTGATTATAAAACTATTCCCTACGAGAAATTCGTTTGTTGATATCAGAGCTACGATCAATTCTTGGCCGTGATTTGTGATACTTTGGTGCTGGTGTGAGTTCATTTTCAGAAGCTGGGCACTGAGAAATGTTCACGTAAGTAAAGTCATATTGGAGTAAGTTCATTATAAATTATATATTTATATTGAACTTATAAATATGGTCTATTTATCACAGCATATTCTCATATTCTGAAGCATGGCTGCTGATGTTAACACTATATAATTGAAACTTAGAAGCTTCAATACTACAATCCACTTTATTACTATTTTCGCTACCCCTACCAGCGATTATCGCTGTTTCCGCTAGTACTTTCTGCGCTTCTGCAATTTTTTATCTTTATAACAGCTATATAGTGCTTTAACCACTGGGCAGGGTGGCCCAGTGGTTACAGTTCAGAGTATCAAGATTGGCGCAGAGAGGCGCGGGTTCGATCCCAGCTCTGTGCGCCAGTTTCTGGTCAGAATCGGCGAGGAGGCCGGGCGGTAAAGCACAGCAGAATTGTAGCAGTGAGTTGCGGGTTCGAGACCGCAAAATGCTGTGAATGTTCTACGATTTTAAGAATCGGCGACAGGCCTAGGGCCTAATAACGCTGAAACCGCTATTATAATTATAATTATATATATCAAACTTCATATCTTTTTTAATAACTATTCTCTTCACTTATTGGGAAATTCCGGTGCCCCACCCAGAACTACTGAACATGTCAACTTCCATTGCCATATTAGAAAACGATTTCATCCCTAACTGAATCATTATCTACCTCGCAGCTCGCAACATCATAACCAACGGCTGGATTCTGTATTTAACCCCCTCAGAAAGACACCATAGTGAGTAATTTCATACATTAAACTCTAATTGCAGTGAATGAGTAAAAATTGGCTCCGGCTGCGTTGGCCATGCTATTACATCTGTGAGTGAGTTGTCATTAAAACAGAATTGCCGACACGAGTGAAGATGCTCTTGAGCTCAGCAGGCAAAGTTTGGTCGAATGTGAAGATTTGGAAAAAATATCTGTTGTTTGAATTATCATTATAAATTTACCTCATTGCATATCTTTCTATAATCGATTATTCAGAAGTGCGCGACCGACATTGATTGGCTCACAATTTCCGCAGGCTTCCTCTGCAGCGTATATGGAAATCATATTCGTTAGCGTTTCCCCAACTATCCAGTCAAAAATATTATCTTAACAATTTAAATTCCATCTTTATTGCTGAAGCTCACAGATGTCCACCTTCTAAAAATAAAATGATCATATGTTTCCTTTCCGAATTTTATGTTCAAAGGTCAAAACATTTTAATATGCTAATTTGTATGTTCAACACCACGACTACGTGCACGTGTCATTGGCAGGTTTACCGTTGCTGCCTAGCTATACATTTACTTACTACGGACATTCTACATTATCATATAGAAAACATCATCATATACAATATTCTACTGAAATAAAGTACTTTAGTATATGAGGCAGCAAATGTGCATGTATGCGTAAACTTGTGTGGCAAGTCACAGGCAGTTGGGTTTGAACTTCGTGATTTAAGAATAAAGTAGTTGGTTATGCAAACATTTTTTCTGTTACTGCGATTCTTAACGTAGTGTTAAGTAGCTATGGGTCGTAGGCGAGCCATTAATGCAGATAGTGATAAAAATATATAGCATCTAAAATGTAGTAATTTTGATCCTACTACTGTCGTTATGGCTGATCTGTAAGTTTTTCAGTGTAGCGTTAAATCTTGACGCCGGCTCTGGTGGTGTGACGTGAGACGGGAGCGCAGTACTTTAGGCTTGTTCTTTGATGTAGTTATACCGTTGAATTCCTTGTAATAATGTTCCGTTAATTTTCAGACCTATGCAAAGTAATTTCAAACACTGTAATCAGGCACAGTTTTCAGAATAGCATTCGTTATCCTGTTAATTGTGTTAATAATGTTATTAAAATTTGCTAAGCCTACAAAGTTTGATTACTTGTGCGAATTACACTCCTGTTCAGTTTAAACGTGAAGTCCATTGCTAGGATGGTACGTAACCACCCTAGGCTGCAAGTCAGCGGATACATGCAGTATACAAACAGCAATTTTCGGGTAAACGTGCGAGGCAATTAATTTGTAGTAAAGTTTGTAGGCCTTTATAAAAGAATAAATTAGTTAGGGATACCATCATTTTCTAATACGTCGACTTCACACGTAGTGTTCAGTAGATACGAGTCGGCCGCGAATGAATCGTTTATGTTGATTGGTTATATAAGCCATTCACCCACGTCATATAATTTTGGATCCCTGAAATTGCCGTAAAGGTGATGGGAAATGAGAGACAGTAGTACGTAATCTAAGAGAGTTCCCTGCGACTTGTATCAGTCTCACCACAATAAACGAAGTCACGTGGTCTGATATAACTTTGTTATCGAGTTTCCAGTAGCAGACGTACTCCAGAATACGCTGTTCAAATTTACCTCATTTTAAATTACCTTAAAGATTGTATTTCAGTGGCGCACAATTTACAAAGTGCAGGCTTTCTCGCGCGCAACGCCTCAAAATTAGACTCGCACCAAAGTATCGCAAATCACGGCCAAGAGTTCAGCGCAGCTGTTATGTCAATGAAAGGAATTTCCTAAAGTGAGTAATTTTATATTCATAAACATTAACCAACAGTCTGGAGGTCGCGGGAAGGTTGAGGACAACCCACGCAGTCTTCAACCTGTAATGACAGGCTTCTTGCATTCTAATTTAGAGCTTTTCAACTCTTTCCATCTTTTTAGAGTATGACTAGCTGTCTTGTCAAATAATACTCAATAATGAAATAATCTCTGCACTTCTTTGTGGGAGTCGATGGGCTGCCACTATGGGTTTCATTATACTGCACCTCTCAAACGGACTGATAATTTCAGTCTCATTATATTGATGGCGCATGAGTTTTTGAAACGTAAACAGAAACAATTTTTATATGCTAGGGTTACGGGACAGTTATGATTGCTTTGGGGAGTTGGCCGGTGAATTCGCTGAATTGTCGATTAGTGTTAGATATATACACATTATAGTATTGGGGTGAAATCTCCGTACTGATTCATTAGACAAAATATGCCGAATAAATATTTACTTATTTATAGGTTTGCTTTCAATTAGCCAATAGATGACGTATGTTGCTAATTAGTACGACATATAGACAATTGTGAGAGAAGCTCTCGGTGTAAAAATCACTTTACGATATTGTTCCTGTTGGAAAATTTTTTACATATAAACAAACTAATAAAAATTGTACTAAAACATACATTTATATATTTGTTAAGCAATAACCATGCTTTTTGGAGAGCTTCATTGTAATTGTTGGAACATATCTGTGACGTCACACTCAGCCATTTTGTCTATTTTCCGAGTGGCGGGCAGAGTGGAGTAGATTTGCTAATGCAAGTGCAGCGTTAAATATTACTCGTCTCTCCTATTTACACTATTAGGTCAAGTGGCCAAGTTTTGCAATGGCAGACTCTGATAAATTGAATATAGACAGTATCATTGCCAGATTATTAGAAGGTGAGTGAAAATTGGAAGCTAGGAAGCCATTGCTTACGTTTCGTTTTTGAAGTTGGTTGCTTTAAATAACAAGATCCGATGAATTAATAACTTTTTTTTACCACTGTGAGGTATTTGTAGCCGTAGTGCGATTTCTATGCTAAGCCTTTTCCGTACTCCGTTGCTTACGTTTCTGTTTCTAATCTGAATCGATGAAGGAATTTTACGATTTACAATTCATGAAGAATGAAGATGACGAAATGATAGCGGTTTGAGTTATCGGTCATTCACTCATTTCCATGCATAGTGGCAAACCAGAGCTTTTTATAATCAGTTCATTTCTAATTTCCTCATTTACTCAAGATTTAAACCAATTTCTTAAGTATGATAATGCTGGTATCCAGGATACTTTACTGGTCTACTTATAGGACTCAAAAATGAACTTGAGGGAGAGTCTAAAAAACTCTCTGATTTGCCACTATGTAAATTCCATGTTAACAATTTGATCAACATTTTTACTGTGGCTAGCTAAACTGAAATAAATTTCACACAATATTATGAAATGTGTGAATTGAACTGTTTATCAAGGAATGGACTTAGCCTATCATTGTCTATGTCTCCTGTAATTTGGTATAGACTGAAAATGCTTCAATTAAATGTTAGAGAACATGCCAAACTTGAAAATTGGGCTGAACTACTGAAGCAATCTGTGACTGCATAGTGGCAACTGGCAAAGAACTGCAGAGAGGTTTTTTTACTCTCCTACAGCCTACTAGTTTGTTTTTGAGTCAATGAGTCCTATAGGGTAAAGTAAAGGCGGTATATTCCGACATCGTGGGTAATTCTGACACCTCTCTAGTTTTTCCTTTATATTAAATTATTATTAAGCTTTGTCTTAGTTCCATGCATTTGTTGATGGTTGAAATAGTTACGTCATACCTTATGCGCCAAACTATTGCCAAAACATGTCACTAGGTTTGGGCCGTCTGGTGGGAAAATGTTGAGATATAAAGAGACAGTGCATGCCACCCAGTGAGATCATTGAAAAATGTGTCAAAGTTTATAGTTGACCTTGCTCTACCAAATAGTGATAAACTGTTTTTGTAGAAAGAATGTTATGGTTTGAGACTTCTAAATACGTCCGTGAATATATTAGGAATCCTTTAAGTATACTTGTATTTGCTGATTTCAAGTGGTAAATAAATTAATAGATGATTAAGTCAAGAAACGGATTTAGACACATAAAAACTAATTCCAACACAACTTGAATTGGACACACACAGCTTGTTCCAAGCTGTGTGCAAAAATTAAAATTTTCTTAGTTAAAAGCCTAATAACTGTTGATTAAAAGCCTAATTAAGTAGTGTTTAATATTCAACAGCTGTCTCTTATACACATCTAGATGTGTATAAGAGACAGAGCTCACACAGCGAACGCCGGCATAGTGGCAAACCAGAGAGTTTTTTAGACTCTCCCTCAAGTTCATTTTTGAGTCCTATAAGTAGACCATTAAAGTATCCTGGATACCAGCATTATCATACTTAAGAAATTGTTTTAAATCTTGAATAAATGAGGAAATTAAAAATGAACTGATTCTAAAAAATCTCTGGTTTGTCACTAAGGCATTTACTCTATTGCATAGTGGCAAACCAGTGATTGTTTAGAATCAGTTCATTTTTAATTTCCTCATTTACTCCTGTCTCTTANTACTATCATATTAATAATATGGTAATTAATGAATATGGTAATATAATATCAATAAAGGAAAAATGAGTAAAAATCACAGAAAATGTCATTTATTTTACATCTACATCATCTACAATGAAAGAGGAAGACTTCAAAGTACTGTTAGTGATGGATGAGTACACTCTGCATGCTTCAAACGTTTTAAAATTAACTTTTATTGCAAATGTCCCGGATTACCCCGTTCCCAGGGGTAAATCGGGACGGTTTTATTTTGCGTCTGGCACCGTACAAATAGCATGTGGAATTTTTTTGAAGATGCCATTGGATAGCCCTCGCAAAGAGCTATAAAATGAGCCTAAAATTGTTTCTGAAATGTTTCATGGCAAGAAGTTATTAACAAAAAATGCTCAAAACCGTCCCTTTTTACCCCATTAAAAAACTATAACACAACATTATTTCATGAATGCAAGTGCTATTGCAAGAAAATTAAAAGTATTTCAATGTGTAGATTTAATTAGAAACTGAAATATAATAATTTTTTGATAATTTCTTTGACTTCTTTATTGACAACATTGATGCAACAAAAAATAATAGACTACAAAAGGAATGAAAAATAATTTCATCTGCCGAATGAAGAACATCACATGCTGTATCACATAAAACAAGAAAAAGTACAGATGCATGACTTGAAGTCTAGCCATATGCATGCTTGCTTAGGTACTTGAATGCCCAAGGTGAATGGCAAAACATGGTAGCAGACACAAAGGTGGTGTACCTTCACAATCTTTACATTTGTATCGTGTCTCTCTCCTCTTCTTTTCTTGTGTGCACACTGCAACGTAGATATCAAGGAACTTTTCCCTTCAATGAAGAAATGGTTTGCAGAGAGTGAAATTCAGTAACTCCTTCATGTTCCAAGGTACACCAATAAATATTTGGTACATCAACAATAATTTCTGAATGTTTTTCAAAAGAGAACTCTTCAATAGGTTCTTCAATATCAACCCACTCAGAAACAAGATTGTTTACAAGCACTTTCATTACCCACTGTCACTTCATCTTCTTAGGGAACTTCATCATTTGTCACAACACTTTCACATTCACTGCTTGTGCTGTCGCTATCAGTTCCATCAGATTCGAAATCTTTGTCACCAACCACGTAATCACTCAACACTGAACTGTCAAGTTACTTGAAGAACCTACTGCTAAAAGTGTTGCTGTTTGTTCATTAGTAAGTGAAGCTTTACGTTTACTTATGGTATAGGCAAAATTATAATTGTGTGATTTCTCAGAAATATTCTGTGAAAAATGAAAAAAATGAAAATTATATATATTGGAAAATATGTTGTATCCATAAAAAAAGTGAAGGTATCTTATTACTTAAATAATACCGTAAACTGTGGTAACTTTGACCACTTTTTTTTCAAAATGATGCAATTTTTTACTAGATAAGTTAAACTTATATTGAAACATGCAAAATGCAGGTCTATACTCTAGCTTTACTCGCCATAAATTGCTGGCTCCTGCCTCTCATAGTTTTGATGTAATTAAAAAAAAAATGTGATGGTCTTTGTTACCCCAGCTCTTGGGGTTTCTTTGACCGGGTGGTAAATCAATTTTATTTTTTGGTAAAATAACTCCAAATAACTCCATGCATTGTAGTAGAACTCTTCTAGTTACATATGCAAAAGAAAAATTTTAGGAAGATGTGTATAAGAGACAGAGCAGCTGCTGCAGCTCCCCCAGCAGTGGACGACTTGCCNCCTGGAACAATGCTGTGCTGTTATGTGTCGGGATCATCAAAACTTCATTTCAATTTTCAAACATTTTTGCATCAAAACTAAAGTTTATTTCATCAACTTGATTATAAATTTCTTGGTTTCTCAGTATTCTGTGGAGTTTAATACATCTCACATTTTTCTTGCATTAACCAAGAGAAATGCAAATGTTTGGTTGCATCTGAACAATAATTTAAAATATCAGAAAAAATTCAGCATTAATCAGTCTAAATCAGTTAAAATTTGAATATTTTTAACAGTATAAAATACATTCGAACTTTTCAAACAGTTACCCAAATTTTAGTCAAAAACTTGGCAAATAGTTGCAACATTTATTCCTGGAAAGAAATTGTTCTATTTTGAAGTATAATCAATTTTTTATTTACTGCTAGCAAAATGATTGTTAGATACCTACCCTAGTATTACTTTTTATTTTATATATAATGATAGATTAATTGATCCATGATGGACCAAAAATAGGTGTATAAATATATTTATGCAAGTTTGATTGAAAACCAGAGCAAAAAAGATATATGTGTTGCTTTAGTGCTTAATTTTTCAATATAGGATAATCAAAACTGTTACTTTTCTACTTGCTAAATTATCAGAATTTGTGCAGCTGCAGCATTCCATTGATCATTCATTTGCCACTTCAGCAATTTCAGCATCTTTGGCACCTATAGCTTCTAAATATTACCCTCTGTGGTTTGTTGCTATGCCTGAGTGCCACAAAATAATTGTGAATCTGGCCAATTTTGCCCTGTCCTATGTTTTCTTCTCTACATTTGATAAAAATATGAAATCTGCCTGTTTTGACCTGCCATTTTATGAAAATCTATTGGATCTATGGTTTTTACTCACAATTTTGAAACTTCTAAAATTCCAATTTGAATATTCCAAATTAGAGAATGTCGAGCATAGTGTGAAACCACAGATTTTTTAGAATCAGTTCATTTTTAATTTTCTCATTTACTCAAAATCTAAGCCAATTTCTTGTGTATGATAATGCTGGTATCCATGATACTTTACTGGTCTACTTAAAGGACTCTAAAATAAACTTGAGGAAGACTCTAAAAAAGTCTCGGCTTTGTTGCTGTGCTGTGTAGATCTAAACATCTGACTTGCTCTGATGCCAGACAATCTTATTTTGTTTCTTCAGAAATATATTTAATGCTTTTTCTTCCAAATTATTCTAAATTTTTGTTTAACTACTAGCTACAGACCAAGATTCTGTGTTGGAATTTTCCTAATAATAGAAATCTTGCAGCCCCTAAGTGAAATTTTCATATATTAGGAATTTTATGACCTGATTGTGCACTTATTTTGACAATTAGATAGGATGTTATTCATCTTGCAGGTCCAAAAATGGCAAGAAAGCACCAGTTGGGGATAAATTTCATACAAATACCAATTCATACAGATACAAATACCATGCCTGCTACAGTCTACGTAATTTTATGCCTACTGTTGCATTGCCCTGTAGTACACTACTACTTCAACCTTGCTATGTGAGAAGAATGTAAGGCTTCCACATATTAAAAAAATGAAAAATATCAGTGATAACTGAAATTTGTTATCTAATTATCACATATTGACTATAAAGCTGTTTTAATTTTTAGAAAATAGGAAAACAGCTGTTAGAAAATTAGTAATTCTAGTGTGGGAAACCTCTTCTAGCTGAAGCTGCAATTTGGAGTCATAAATGTCTAGATTTTAGCCATCAATCTCTTTTCCATGCAGTGGAAAGCCATTTTTGAGCCACAAACTTGTTTGCCAAGCTGCACCCAAATATTATGCCAATGTACAATTTTTCTCAAGTATTTGCCATTACATTTTTCCAGAGTAACATTGCAGTCATAATGAAATCTAGTGCAGGATATTTGACAGGATCTTGGTACCAAATTAAGGAAGTTTTGGAATTTCACATTTGTGCTCCCTATTTCTAATTGAACCAATATATCTAAATTCATATATAACATAGTATATAGTATACAGGACTTAGGAGTTTTGATATTCCAGGAAATGATAGGATTTTTCCAGTCCTGCTGTGGTAACTTGATAAATCCCTGACAAAATTAAATAGTTTAATTCTATCAACAATATTTATTTCAGTGCCCACTTATGAAGTTATGAATTATGAGGAGAAAATTCATAGTTTATTACTAATATACATCAAAATTATCAAATACATATACTTTTGGTGGTGGTGTTGAGACTGGTTATATATATTTTACTGCTTTAGCACTTATGTTGAACATTAATCCTCAAATTACTTGAAAATTTGGCCAAAATTGGAAGCAAACTAGGATGTAATTTTAATAGAAATATAAAGTTTTGTTGACACTTGTGGGCACTGATTGTTCAGCAAGCTGTACAAATTTTCCAGTTAGCTTATGTTTTATGATCATAAAATGTAAATAAGTCGTAAAATAAAATAAGTCATAAAATCTGTAACTTTCTAGAAATGAGATGCTCATATCCAAGCATTATTATATATCTCATCTAGGTTATTTCATTCATCAATAAATTTTAATTTTTGATTAACCTCGCCTGATTATTCAATTAAGCAAGGTCAATTAAATTAACACTTTTAATTAATTAAATTAATAATTGATTTACCTTTTTTTCACAGTTCGCGGGTCTCGTCCAGGCAAGAACGTTCAGCTCACAGAGAATGAGATCCGTGGCCTGTGCCTCAAGAGCCGAGAAATCTTCTTGTCACAGCCCATCTTGCTCGAACTCGAGGCTCCCTTAAAAATCTGTGGTGTGTGTGCTGATTATTAATTAATTAATAACTAGTATACCGTAAAATGGGGTAACTTAGACTGGCGGGGTAACTTAGACCACTTTTTGTTTTTATTACAAAAACCCCCACAACTCAAAAACTATTTGACATAGAAAAATTTTGTCAATGGGCATTAAAGGCCTAATACTGAGGCTACATAACACAATAGAAAGATTTAAAAAGTTTGCATATCTAATAGGTTAAAAAATTAAAAATGTGACCCACGAAAAAAAGCTATTATTTAAAGCCTGTCAGAGTATCCCCTCCAATTTTTTTTATTTTTTGGTTAAATAACTCCAGGTTTTGATGCATTGTAGTAGAACTCTTCTAGTTACATATGCAAATGACAAATTTTAGGAAAGTGTCATAGTTTGCAAATGGGGGGCGCCGCCCCCAAATGGGGTAACTTAGACCACCTAATGTCAGCCCTGATGGGGTAACATAGACCGGCTTGGAAGTTAATATAAAATTACCATATATAACATATTTTATGTTTGACAGCCTATTTATGTTTTTTCTTTATGTTTCAGACTCTACAGAGTCTTATATATGGTAACTTTAACTTAATATCCAAGCCAGTCAATATTACCCCATCAGGGCTGCCATTAGGTAGTCACATTTCCCTCATTATGGGGTGGCGCCCCCCCATTTGCAAACTATGACACTTTCCTCAAGTTTGTCATTTGCATATGTAACTAGAAGAGTTCTACTACAATGCACCAAAACCTGGAGTTATTTGGAGTTATTTTACCAAAAAATATAATTGATTTTACCACCCGGTCTAAGTTACCCCAAGAGCTGGGGTAACAAAGACCATCACTTTTTTTGAAATTACATAAAGACAATGAGAGGCAGGAGCCAGCAATTTATGGTGAGTAAAGCTAGAGTATAGACCTGTATTTTGCATGTTTCAATTCAAGTTTAATTTAGCTAGTAAGAAAATGGCATCATTTATAAGAAAAAAAGTGGTCTAAGTTACCCCATTTTACGGTACTTGATATTGATTGCTGTGAAAGAAATAATTGTTGTATTCTTTATATCTTTATTGTATAGGTACTACATACAGGTATATTATGTTCTCAGCCAGCTCTGTCCATCAACCTTATCTTATTATTCAAGGTTAGCAGGCTAATTTTTAATAGCAGTATTATTCACTATGATGACTCCTCATAATATGCGCCTTCCTTCTCCAGATAAAAATCCCCAATTTTTTTTTTTTTATATCTTCACATGTTGACCGGCTGTACTTCTCAGACTGCACACCAACCAAAATGGTGTCATGGAGCCATAATATTTCAGGGAAAAGAAGGATTTTTCCAGTCTTGCTGTGGTGTAGATGCTGTGGTTACTTAGCCCGTTAATGTCAGAAATTCCCTCAAGAATATTAAATCATTCCTAATTACACTGGGTCAATATATTGGATCCAGTGGTGTTACTAGGCATGTTTAATAGGGCTTTAATCCCCTGAAATATTCTTAAGCTACCTAAATAATTTCATGTTCCTTAATTTTTTCTCAAAGGAGATGCAAAGTACCTAACTCAATATAATATAGCCTGAAAATAGGTTCAGAATAATAATGCACCAGTCTCTAATATATAATAAACATTAGTTGGCTTAGCCCTTCTGTCCTCAAAACCTAGTGACCATATCTCTCACCCAACAGTTAGCCATTATTCTCCATTATTTGCCATTAATGGAGAATAATGTAGTTTAAATATTATAGCATTATTCTCCATTATTTGGCATTATTCTGCTATAACTGCAGCTAATGTACATCTGTTCTCAGGCGACATCCACGGGCAGTACTACGACTTGCTGCGTCTGTTTGAGTACGGAGGCTTCCCGCCCGAGAGCAACTACCTCTTCCTGGGCGACTACGTAGACCGCGGCAAGCAGTCCCTTGAGACCATCTGCCTCCTGCTTGCTTACAAGATCAAATATCCCGAGAACTTCTTCCTGCTGCGCGGCAACCACGAGTGTGCTTCCATCAACAGGATATATGGCTTCTATGATGAGTGTGAGTCATGTAACATGGCAGCCATGCCATGAGTGTGCTTCCATCAACAGGATATATATATGGTTTCCACTTTCCATGATGGGTTCATTTTATGCTGTTACTCTTCCAGATTATTAACAAGTTGATATCATACAGCACATTCATCGAAGGTTTCTCAAACATTTAATGAAAATTTCGGACAGGGTAGAGCTGCTTTTTTCAGATTCAATTGCATTCTCAAAATTTGTTCATTATATTTGCTCTGAGCGACGTTTTCCAATCCCAAAACAAGTCATTACAACAGTAAATTTTACATGTCTTATGATGATTGTAATTACTTAACAACTGCTACATTCTTAGGACACATGATTTCTATTTTTTTTTTTTTTTTTTGTTTCTTGCCCCGACAATCATGCGTACACGGAGGGTGGCTCTGGTGGTGGACAAGGGATGGCTCCAAAAGAGGAGAAAGATGTGATGAGTCAGGGCGGGTGGCCGAGAGGCAAGCTCCCTCCTCGGGCTGGCACCAACATAGAGGAGACGTGGAGGGGCATTGGCCAGGAGGGGGCAAAAATACTGAAGGGATTTTCTGCACTCAGGGCAGGCATCACTCGTTGTGCTCGTCACCCACCTCAAGTGTGCAGGATGTCAGGGAGCTGCAGTGGCTTGGGTGTAGCTGAGTCAACGCTGAGCAGTGGGGGCAGGGAAACAAGACCTCCTCAGAAACAACCGTGATAGTCTCTCCTGTTCGTCTCGGCGGTCTCAGCAAAGCGGGGGAAATCTATCAGCAGAGGTTCTGTTTTGCCTTTTTGTAGGACCTGACGGTTATGGTGCCGTCCAGCAGGAAGGGCGCTACAATATGGCCAAATCTAGACATAAGTGAAGCTTTTATAGGCCTTTCACCAAGAGATGCTAAGACGATGGGAAAAGAGGTGGAAGGGCAGGAAGTGGCTGGCAAGTAACCGTGAGCATGCCAGATCCAGCTGGGCCATTTTGAAGCATCCAGCGGCTAACCTCAAGGCAAAGTTATGAATAGTTTCATGTCTTGCGATGTTGCGAAAAGTGATGTGATCTCCAGTAGCTTGGGGTTGGGCATGTGATGGCTCTTCTTCAAGAAGCTATTGGTGGTCGACCTAGGCTTTTA
>NW_025943733.1:0-415 GCF_000764305.2 Hyalella azteca | reverse complement strand
AAAGAATGACACGCTAACGAGTGGAGAAGAACAATAAAACTTGCTGGAGGTGACTCACTCTATACATGCTGGGAACGTGCTACAGGTGAGTCACTCTAGACATGCTGGGAACGTGCTGTAAGTGAGTCACTCTATACATGCTGGGAACGTGCTGTATGAGTCACTCTATACATGCTGGGAACGTGCTGTTGGTGTCACTCTAGACATGCTGGGAACGTGCTGTATGTGAGTCACTCTATGCATGCTGGGAACGTGCTGTATGTGAGTCACTCTATACATGCTGGGAACGTGCTGTAAGTGAGTCACTCTATACATGCTGAGAACGTGCTGTATGTGAGTCAGTATTTACATGCTGATTAATTTAAGAAAATCAGTTTTACTTTCAATAAAATGAAAATGATTAAAAGTCAACAGA
>NW_025943732.1:0-772 GCF_000764305.2 Hyalella azteca | reverse complement strand
TTAAAACTGACGTATAGTCTGACATGTGACGTATATTTTGCTGATTCGGGTTTGCAGAGCGGAGTTAAATGTCACGTGTATGCAAGCTTCTTGCATGGTGTCAACTTACAGTGCGTGGCCTTGTAGGGATGCGTTCATCCTGCACTGGTGAGCGTGGCCATGAGCGTGTGTTATATTTTCGAACCTGAACGCATTCAATATGATTTCATTGCTGTAGTTGCTGGTGGTGTTAGCACTTCAATAGTAATTTTAATTTTACGGCTGACAAAGCAGGGCATACAAATTCATTTATGTCTATGAGAGCTCCTAGGAAGCAGTGAACGGTAGTTTGGGTTTTAAAGATTTAGATTAGTGAAGGAAAATATAAAACCTGGCTTACCGCTGCTGAGGAGACACTGTCGTCTTGTTCTGAATGTGCGCTCTAATTTTATTATTCTTCCTTGCTGCATGCCACGTTTTTGTCCCCCTGATCCTCAGGTCGAAAGAAAGCCTGCGACCTCGTCCTTCCCCAAGACTTAGGGTTAATATTTTTTTCAATGCATATTGGTAATGGTAAATTCTCGTGAAAATTGGAGGGAATTGTGAATGTTTTCAGTTATGCCAAATTATAGAGGAAATTGTGTCCCGTCTCGATTCATTGAGATTGTATTAATTCCTGTGAATTTTTGGTCCCGTTAATGAATTGAAATATTGCTCCAGCCTTGTCATGGTGCTAGGCAGTGACACTGAGAGCGCTTGCCTTGCAGTGCCTATGTTATAATTCATAAAAAAT
>NW_025943731.1:0-5460 GCF_000764305.2 Hyalella azteca | reverse complement strand
TTTCAAACCTAGTCTTTAATATGTTACTCTCCTTTTTTTGAAGCTAGAGCATCAAAAACGGGGTTGTTTGATCTTCTTTACTTCATAATGACCCACTTCTTCTGTAATCAAAACGTACCGTCAACCGGGGCTACTCGGGACAATTTCGAAAGTTTTTCATTCATAACTTCTAACCATGAAACATTTTGTAATGGTATAGACTCCAGTTATAAAGAATATATATTAATCGAAATTGTTAAAGTAAAAAAAAAAAAAAAACTTATTAGGATTTTTTTTTAATACTCGAGTATTCAGATTATTTTCAGTCATAGCAAATTGTTTAATACAGAAGTGAACTTTGCGTTTTGTGGGGTTCTGCACCTGTGTGCGATAGTTCTCGCGTCATTTATAGTTGTTCAAAAAATGAGAGATACGAGCGGGAGAAGCCAGATAGCACCGGGCAAGAGACGAATGAGGCAACCGTTTTTCACGCGAATTTCCACCAATTCCTTGGTGGAATCTTCTGGATGACTAGATCATCCGTAAAGGCCTAAGATCAGTTATAACGCCGTGTTACTGAAATGATCAATCATAAGGATTGCCTTGCTACGAACCAAAAATGCAACTCGTGTAAAGACAGACGGTGCTGAAGTGTCCTGTGATGACGTGAATTATTTCTTTGTGAATCTTCGTGCTGAATTACGAATTGAATCAACTCTATGTAAGATTGCACCTCTTTGAATATTAAGAGAGCTTAATAGACGTAATTGGCCGCGGTGCTGATTCCGTTGAATCACCATCACCCGTAACGGTCCCGGCTCATCAAATGAAATCATCGCGATTGTTGGCAGAGTGGAATATTTACTTGAAAATTTGTCATTGAAAGAAAACCGCATCTATACCTATTTGTCATTGTATGATTTAGCGGCTAGCATCTGAACCACTCTGGAGTCGTCAAGATAACCCCTGTAAGTTAAATAGAGCAGTGAGACAATTGCTGTATTATAAAGACAATTGCTGCAGGGTGTGGATCTTCCTTGTGATTGAATAGAACAATTATTGTTATTTATTATATCGAAATAATTATCTTTTATTGCAATAAATGTTTATTTACTGAGGCTTTACAATAACCTTTGGTTTCAGCGTATTTTATTCATGATTATGATTTCATAACTTGCACCATGATCACCTGCAGCCAGGCTGGTGTTAGATTATCTCGCCAACGCAATGTATAGTAGACTAACGATCATGGTCAGTACATGGTAGTGGTTCCCCGCTACAATTTCATAAAGAAGTTTAGGCTCATTTCAAAGCTCCTTGCAAGGGCTATCGCATGGCTTCTCCAAAAAAATTCCATATGCTATTCGTGAGGTGCCAGAAGCAAAAAAAAGAGTGTGCCGAGTAGCCCTGTCAAACGGGGCTACTCAGGACACTTGGAATAAAACTTAATTTTAAAACATTTGAAGCATGCAGAGTGTACTCATCCATTACTAACAGTACTCTGAAGCCCTCCTCTTTCATTGTAGATGATGTAGAGGTAGAATAAATGACATTTTCTGTGATTTTTACCTGTTTTTCCTTTATTGATATGATATTACCATATACATTAATTACCGTATTATTGATGCGATATTATCGTATCCATGAACAGGCCATTGAGCATTTCAACTACCTTCTCCACTGCAAGCTTCATATCAGCAGCCTTATAGCATTTTTTCTGTATCTGTAAGCTTACAGGACGGCTTGTAATTTCATACCATTTTAATTGGTTAAGGGAATTTACTATAAAAAAGATCATGAAAAACATACCTGAAACAGAAAGGAATGTTTTAGTGACAACCATCATATATTTTGGAGAAATAAATCATAATTTAGGTCAATTACTTTTCATTCTATGATGACTGGTGCACAATTCTATGTAATTTTGTGATGACCGACGTTGCACTAATTTTTTGAAAAGTGAATTTTTTTTGCTGAGCAAGGTAAATGTAATCAATATTTTTTGTATTTAATCATTTTTTTTTCTTAACTTGAGCCTTTGCTAACTGAGATTCTACTGTAAATGCATTTTTGGGGGTGTCCCGAATAGCCCCAGGGGTATGTCCCGAGTAGCCCCGCCGTGCGGAAATGGCTGCCATTTTTTTTTGGATTGAGGTATGTAAATTCCGCAAATAAAGTTTTTATGCTGAAACTTGTCTGTCACTTTTTCTAAGCAAAATTTTTTAAAACATCTAATTTTTTTTAATACAGACCTTAGCAGAAGTAACTTTTCAAAATATTGTTTTTCACCACTTTTCAGGAATTTTTCAAAGCTAGTAAATGTAGTATTTTTGAACTTCCTTTACACTACATAGATAGGAAAAATGTTGACGTTTACGCCACTATATGTAGTTTTGCAATATTCCAAATAGTTTTGCTTCTCAAACAGTTTTATGCCATGTCAGAGGACTGTCCTGAGTTACCCCGCCCGTCCCAAGTAGCCCCGGTTATTGATACAATATTCAAATTACACACTTTAAAATTGAATGCACAATTTCTATGCCAAGCAGAGAGTTCAGTAAAGAGTTCAGTTCAGAGAATTTAATTGTCTGTGAAAAATTTATTGGTAATTTTTTTTTTTTGGCAGCATCAAAAGTTCATGCATCACTTGAACTTTTATTTCTATGGTCATTTTGATTGATTGCTGTTGTAAAGCAGAGAAATTCATCACATTGCTGGATTGCTTATTATTTTCTTGAATTTATTTAATCATTTGTGTGTTATTTCAACCTGGCAAAAGCATGGAGTTAGCATGGTGTTGTCACAGATTAAAAACAACCCATGGCTATAGTGGGTATAGTAAAAAACACACCCACTAAAAAAATGATGTGGAAATTACTAGGCCCTCCAATTTGTTTTATAGTCATTCAGGACCTATCATAATGCAATGAAATAAAGAGAGCAATCACCAGATATTTCCTTGATGTTAAAGTCCATTTTGCATTATTTGCCTTTTCATATAAATAATTGGATACTTTTTTTTAACATATTTGTTGCATCATAGCTGGTAAAATATATTTCACAGAGATTGTAACTACTCTTTAATATTAACCCCTACTTAGACTGTAACTTTAACAACAGTTTCAATTTGAGAAAAACTCAAAAACTCATGGACTTAAAAGTCCATAAAGCAAATTTTAAAATATTAGGCAATAATAAAAGCCTTTAGTCAAGTGTGTGAAATGAGGGAGCCATGCCCATAGACCAGGTGGCTCTAAACTTTTTTCATCAAGGGCCAAGAGCAAGCTTTCTGAAACCTTCACAGTCCAGTCATGCCCATCTACTGTTTTAGTTCATGCATAACCAGAAATAAAGGCCACCCTTGATTTTTGTACACTATATTTTGAACTACAAGATATCCTATGGGCCGGCTGGAAACTAGTCGCAGGTTGGATCTGTCCCTTGTGCCGTACCTAGTTTGGAGACCTCTGCCATAGACTTTCATCTGTTTTGACATGTGACCTGCTGATAATTTAAGTGGTTAAATGGACTCAAACCTTAATAAGCTCGATAAAAGAATGCTGGTAATAAAAAATATCAAACTCTCAAGGAATATATTATTTTTGAAGGCAAAATTCACTTGTAATGCTGGATTTATTTTGAGAGCATTTGATTTTTTTTATTCCAAATAATTTAGCTTCCTAACCAAAAACTATTAGCATTACAAGCCTGGCAATTTTTAAGTACTACATACAATAGTTATGACTCCCAAGGTTTGGTGCAAATTACACAGTGCTAAGTGCAATTCTTCAAAAGATATAGAGAAAAAACAGACAAATTTTTTTAGTCATACTTGCTCTATTCCCAACATGCCTCCAAGATAACTGGAAACATCAGTAAGACTACAATCACTGGCTTCATAGAGAAGCTTATCAGAATGAATATTTTCACTCTCTTTTTATCTCAGAAAAAGACTTTCATAGCTGGCCAGAAATAAAATTTGGTTCATCATAAAGAAGGCATCAGAGGTGTGAGTGAAGGTATCATTTCAAAAGTGACATCACACCAGTTTTTTGAGAATGCATGTGAATTTTATAATGACATGAACAATCAGCTGGAATTTCCTAAGTTGTCTCTGGTAATCAAATTAATGTATCATTACAAGAAAGTTTTCTGTATTTCTTATTGCATTTCACATCAGAATTAGGCATTTAAAATTGTTTGTGACTTGAGATTTGCATGGTTATGGTCAGTAATTTAAAAACAAAGAAAACAGCCAGAATATTACCATTTCTTAAGAATGAAAACGTTTTGGAGTCCAGCTCCATCGTCAGTTCAAAAGTTCAAAACCTATAAGAAAATAAGAATCGATTAGAAAACTAAATTCACATCGAAGATAAAAACATAAATTGACAAAATAAAAACAAATACACATAAGGAGACAGGCCTATCTATTCACAATTTCAAGGGGATAGGAGCTGAAGGCTGCATTTAAACCAGGTTTCTGTTTAAAAATGTACAGGGATTCTAAAATCCGTAGGTCAGTAACACCGGTCATGTAAGCTAGAACTCTGAAATCACTATCAGACACCGGAACATTGCGCTGCTCGGCATGGACGTGCACAGCTGAATAAGGAGGATGCACAAGTATTGTTCCCGTTCTAAAGCTTCTGCCCTTATGCTCCGCCAGCCTAGTGTAAAAATTGCAAGACGTCATACCGACGTACGCTGATGCGCACTGCGCACAACTGTATCTATATACTAGGGACAAACGCATAAAAAGAGGGAGAGCACCTTTATACTTGAAGAACGAACCGATTTTGAAGTTATTCACCAATAGCACCTGCAGATTTACATTTGGAAGATATTTATTGATCCCCTTGATTGTCCTTGATCCTTGTCCTCTTGATTTTAAACTTTTTTATTTTGATTTTTTTATAACCGATATGTCGATGATACTTTTTACTTTTCAAGCATCCTTCTCATGTGGCCCTTTTCTTTGATTATCTAAACCTCCAACATCAGTCATTAAAATTAACCATGGAGCTTGAAACCAACAATAGTTTATCTTTTCTTGATTGTAATGTTACAAAATCTAATGGCCGTTTCCAGACCTCTGTGTTCAGAAAGTCAACATTTACCAGTTTAAACACCAGCTTTTTTAGTTTTTGCTCATTTCGTTTTAAATTAAATGGGATTAAGACATTATTAAATCGTGGCTTCCGTATTTGTTCAACTTTCAATGCTATGCACACTGAATTTGAGTTTTTGCACAGCATTTTTTCTTTAAATGGGTTTCCATTGCAACTGATTTATAGTAAAATTAAGAAATTCATGTCAAGTCAATATAATGTTGTTCCCGATTGTGACAGTAGGAACCTGATTTATTGTTCTTTCCCCTACTTTGGTAAAGCATCTGAGACTATGGCTAGGGAATTGAAAGATTTGATCAATAAATATCTTCTGAATGTAAATCTGCAGGTGCTATTGGTGAATAACTTC
>NW_025943730.1:0-308 GCF_000764305.2 Hyalella azteca | reverse complement strand
CTTGAGTCCTTATGATTTGTGAAGGAATCTGTTAACGTCGGTGCTGCGTTAATCCTTGTCAGGACATTTACGATTTATCGCTGCTGACTGCGACTCAAGAAATGTAACTCACTCTCCTGCTGAACTCGAGACATTATAATGGCGATATCCTTGCCGTGTCGTGTTCACGTTTAACATGGATTATTTTGCCTGTCAAGTTTCAGGATTTTTTTTGCTCGTCTTTTTTGTATTTTTGTCATTTGTATTTTTAATTTTATTTCTCTCCTATCCATCACTTTTTCTTTTCTTTCCTTGCATTTACTGCCATT
>NW_025943729.1:0-1520 GCF_000764305.2 Hyalella azteca | reverse complement strand
AAAACTGTCATGAGAAAGGTTGATTTCCGTGTAATTAGAATAGGAGATTTGGCCATCATGAAGATAAGATTGTTAAACAGGATATTTTTCTAATCTATTATCCCATTAATTTAATGAATATTTTCGGCGTCCATTCATGATTCATCATTATTTGCTATAACTACATTAACTTCTTTTTCACTTATCAATCACGCCTTTGCTATTGTCTCTAATGTGTTTCTTCCTGGAAGCTCTGTTTCTGTATTTGTCACTAATTTGTTGTCGTAGCCATTCGTATGTTGTAGACCAGTTATTTATTTGTATCGGTACACGTGTCATAGTGGTGATGTTGGTGCACAACTTTTCATTGCCGTGTTGCAGAGCGTGGACAAGAAGCGGGCAAGAAGCGCCGCCGTTCTCTCTCATCGTCGTCGTCTGAGGCCGATGTGTGTGCAGTTTTACGGGAGCGTGGTGCCCGTCACAGGTCTCGAGTGTCAGCTTTCATGGGATCGCCTGCCCGCAAACCTGTCGCCTTCAAACACAGGGTCAACTTCTCATTACACAGTTCTTCTTGAGATAAAAGTATGACATACCGGTATATCCGTATTAGGTAAATATTTTTCTTAATTAATTAATTGAATAAATTAATTAATTTTATTTTAATTAATTAATTTTCACAGTGATAATAGGATAATAAAATACATGTAATTCTCAATGTAACCGTGCGTTTATTACTTCAGACTACGCACAACAAGAGTTCAACCAGCAAGAGCAACAGCAGCAGTGATGATGAGCACAGGTTTGAGGAGCGTCGTGCCAGGAGCAACGCTAAGGCGCGCAGCACACTCCTGCCCATGAACATGAATGAGGAGGACATGCAGCACCGGGTTATTAGGTTAGATTCTTCACTCGGCATTCCAACACGTTTGACTTTACATTTGTCTTAAAAATTATACTTAAACTTTATGAATAACCATCATATTTGTCTTAAAAATTATACTTAAACTTCATGAATAACCATCATCATGAATATTAATTTATGGTTGTCCTGCCGCTGCTTTACCCTGAAATTTTCGAGAGATTTGGAATGACGGCCCCAAGAGGTGTTCTCTTCTACGGCCCTCCAGGTGATGCAGACAACTTTATTTTTATTTCGTCTTGTGAAATTAAAATTGAGAATTTACCAATAAGTTTTTCCACTAAACAGTAACGTGAAGCTCATCGACTATGCATTAAAACCCTTGGTATTTCGCTTCTTTGATGATCTCAGCTCTTAGGTGGTCTTCCATAGTGTGTCATTAGTAACAGGTTAAGCTAGTATGCTCGGCTCGTCTCGAGTTGAATTGGATTGCTTCATACTTATTAATTGACATGCTAATGTTCCAGGGACTGGAAAAACATTGATGGCTCGAGCTCTCGCAAACGAATGCAGTATTGGGGAGAGGAAGGTTGCCTTCTTCATGCGGAAAGGGGCAGACTGCCTCAGCAAGTGGGTGGGCGAGTCCGAGAGACAGCTTCGACTTCTCTTCGATCAGGTTTGT
>NW_025943728.1:0-632 GCF_000764305.2 Hyalella azteca | reverse complement strand
TCACAATATTATAATGACGAATAATCGTTTAGTCGTTCCAAAAATTATCATACAAATGTGCATTGATAACAAAACTCGACCACTATACAAGAACACTATATGTATCTACAAGTGAAAGAATATTGCCCGTTTCATTCATATATGAACACTTAGAATAGAATAGAAGTGTCGGCGCTGAAGAAATAGGCCCATGGCCTGTTGCCGATTCTTGAACTTTTCGTGACTTGATTCACAAGGGATCCGGCCTTTGGAACCCAATCTTTTCATAGCTGACGATTGATTGAGATAGCTGCTGGACTTATTGCCTGGTCCGTAATTTGCTAGGCATTTTAAGACTGAACATATGCTCCTGCATAGCTTCGTCTAGTCTGTTTTTGAAGATGTTCATACTCGGAGCGTCAACGATGCTATCAGGTAGGCTGTTCCACATGTCGGTGACTCGAAGCAAGAGCCGCCGGCTCATTCCTAAATACACTCGCAATATTTACAAGGAAATATTAACGACAAGAATATCGGTGCAGCAGTGCGATCACTTGCGTGTGTCCCGGTATTGTGTGTGTCCCGGTATTGTGTGTGTCCCGGCATTGTGTGTGTCCCGGTATTGTGTGTGTCCCGGTATTGTGTGTGTCCCG
>NW_025943727.1:0-262 GCF_000764305.2 Hyalella azteca | reverse complement strand
TGGCACGCACTAGCAATAAAATGTCACTAATATTGTCACTGCTGGCACGCACTAGCAATAAAATGTCACTAATATTGTTACTGCTGGCACGCACTAGCAATAAAATGTCACTAATATTGTCACTGCGGGCACGCACTAGCAATAAAATGTCACTAATATTGTCACTACTGGCACGCATTATTGTTGTCACTAATATTATTACCTGCACGGCCAGGGTCGCATCGCGTACGTGCCTCAGCAAGCATGGATCCAGAACTGCAGT
>NW_025943726.1:0-782 GCF_000764305.2 Hyalella azteca | reverse complement strand
GTAGAGAACACGAAAAAATATCTGCCATACTTAGCGAGAAACCCGCTATGGGCCCGTGACCCGCAGTGGGCTCGCTGCCCCATGTTACCCTACTATCAGAGTGAGAAAATTTAAATATTTTCTTTATTGAGAATCACTGATGTTAAGTTTCATATATGTGAACTTGCTTCCGTGTATTAATCGGAAATAATGGACTGCTCAATTTGTTATTGGATAAATTATAATGAAACTTTGACATATACCAATTTTAAGAACATTAATGAGAGCCATTCTGGAATTATTTTGGTAGAAGCACCTATATAGTTCAGCTTTTAGTTTTTCGGTTAGGTTTATCGCATAGTTGAAATTGTACTAATTCGAAAGTATTCGAATTAGTACAATTTCAATTCGAAAGTATTTAATCAATTCGAAAATTTACTGTGTCGAAATTGATTCGAAAATCAATTTAAAAGCAAAAAAGGCACAATAATGCCTAAAATATTTTTAACTGAAAACTGTTCGTAGCATCGCTCCATCGTCAGTTGTACAATCCGAGAATGTAAGCCCAATCAACTATTAAGTGTAAATTAATTGTCTTTGCAGTGTAAAATAGCTGAACTGGCAACGGAACTGAACAAGAAAACGCCGTATTTTACATATATGCATATATTTAACAGTAGACAGAAATATTATCTCAGCCAGCTTTTATGATGACACAATGTAAAACAATTTAAGACTGCCACAATTTGCGAAAATGAAGAATATGAATAGCTTACCCTGACCAGCGGGCGAGGACAACTGGA
>NW_025943725.1:19944-30048 GCF_000764305.2 Hyalella azteca | reverse complement strand
GTCTGGATAGGATGTCATTGCAATCCTAACAACTAATCACAGCCTGGAGAGAATGCAATCTCAACCAACCACACATGGATATAGACATGTATCCACCTTAAAATGACAGAAACTTTACACACTATCCTACAATTCCAGCCTCCAGAACCATATTCCCACCAAAATATCTTGCACAGTGACTGCACCCAAAATAGTTTGCTGATGATTGCATGGTTGCAGTCATATCAGAAAGCAGTGTAAATGAGTCATTTCAATATGAACATAAATAAACTTGCTTCACTGCCTATGAAATAAAGAAAAACGTTTTGTTAACATTTCTAGAGTAAAATTAAAGATTTGGCATAAAATGTATGCATTGCTTAAAATTTTTTTTTGCTCAAAATGCTTTTTACCACCTGAAAAAGGCATATAGGACTTGAAATTCCATGAATTCACAGCTCCAAAAATCCAGTTATGGCTTAGTGCACTAATCTGGAATATTAGGTAGATTTTCAAAAAATTTTTTTTTTTTATTCAAGGTTCTCTGCATCTTTCAAGTTTAAGTATAACCTTGTAATATTAAACATAGATTAGTCAGTAATTGTCATTAGTAATTTGACATCAAATCAAAAAGTGCATGTATAGGTACTCAAAAAATTTGCAATTCGGGAACTGAGGGTTTGCAAAACCCCTTAGCAGCAAACTCCTGCTACCCTGCAGCATGAATGAAAACAGTTCTCCCAAAAACACAGTCAGCACACATATTTTGATATTCAGTTATCAAAATTCTATATTTTTTCTTAATTTCCCAGATGGCCATGGATGGGAAAGAAAAGACAAAAAGTCTACTTCTTATACTTCTCATCTTCATTATTCTATTCTTTGCACATACAGAAATGGAGTAGATGCCATAACACACATTAGTCATAACATAATTGTATCTACAAATGATTGGTGACAACTGAGCAGGCAAGGCACACGTTTTACTTTTTTTCTCAGGTAAAATGAAGTCACATATTGATGGAAAAAATGTGCTACCTCCTTATAGCACAACCTTCAGTTAAATATTCTGCATAAAGATAATATGTTAGTCAAAGATATGTCGGTTAAAGTGCCTGGTTAAGAAGTAACAGTTAAAGAAATGACAGCTGATTCACGGGAAATTATAAACAACATAAAGAACACATAGCTGGAAAATCAACAGCAAAAAGAGACATGCTAAAAATGTAATTTTGATTTAATAAATCATAGCAAATAGTACTTGGATCAGTAACACATCATGGAAACTGTAAGGAATATATTTCAATATCATTCACAAAATGGCTTTAAAATTGCAAAGATATTCACAAAATTTTATGCCAGAGAAGGCAATGCAGCCCACAGATTTCAGACTGGAAACTGTGAAGTGTAAAATCAGATAACATTCAATTACAGGATCATAGCATCACTAAGTAGCCAGGTGAATCTTCATCATTCATGTTGGAGATTTAGACATAGAGAATAATGTATAGTTATGTCAGAAATATTATCATCAGTATCTTATAGAAAAGAAGTTGCAAATATTAAGCCTTATTAAAGAGAGCACAATAGAGCTACTGGTAACTGACTCAACCAATCTGGTCCCTCAGTAGGAACAAAATTCACCATACAGGTAATTATGAGCACACATAAAAATACATGTCATAACTGTAAACAACATAAATATGTTCCTATACACAATAATTTGATTTTACTACACACCACTATGTTAAAATTTTGCCCTTAAACAAACTGTAATTTCCTCATTCAAAACAAACTAGAATTTAGCTGGGAGCTCAATATTTAATGCTGCTTGATACAATTATAGTTCATCTTCAAACATATTCAAGTTTGACAATTAGCAAAGAGATTCTAGATATTTGACATAGCAGGATTTGGAATATCTGGATTCTCAAATTTTGGGGCATATCTATCCCAGGCAACGTCAGGTTAAGTTCATAAGTACACCGGGTTAAGCTGCTGCTAACTACACCAGGTTAAGCTACTACATACGTCTGGTTAAGCCGCCATATACGCCGCATTCAGCTGCTACATTCGCCTGGTCAAGCTGCCATGTATGCTGGGTTAAGCTGCTACATACACCGGGTTAAGCTGATACATATGCCAGGTTAAGCTGCTATGAACGCTGAGGTTAAGCTGCTACGTATGCAAAATTAAGCTGGTACAGAAGCAGATTTGAGTAAACAAATACAATATAAAATACGAGGACCCTGCATTAGCAGAGCGCTTTGACAACAGGAGGCATCCAGATGGTGACAAATGTGTTGATCGTGCGCATTTAACCAACTGCTTGGTTAAATGGGTTGCACACAACCTCAAGGTTAAACAGGTTTGACAACACCCTCGTGTTTAAACAGGTTGACACAACCTCGTGGTTAAATGGGTTGGACACTACCTCGTGGTTTATAACGATAGTGATGCTCAGTTTGAGGGGGTAGAATCCTATAGAATAATATAAGTATAATAGAAGCCAACATAGGTATGGAGTATGTTTTGTCTCAACTGCAAAATTAAGATTTAAATAAATCAGTGCTTAAGCAGCAAAATGCAGCATAAACTGAACCTAATTTATGAATAAGTCTTTTCTGGAAAAGGGCAACTGTTCAAAAAAGAACTTCTTTAAACTTGCAACATCTTTCCATTGGGGCTAGTATAGCATTAACTATTCTAATTCAGCAAAATCTTCAGCAAGAACATGAAACATATGTTATATGACTGGCATTGTTAATATATTGTAAAACAATTCAACTGTGTATTCTGCTGTTAAAAAACCGTCAGTAAAGTTAGTGTTGTTGTTTCTTGCGCCGACGTCACGCTCGCGTGGGTGGAGGCTCTTATGGTGGTAGGAGGGGTGGCACCGGAAGAGGGGGAAGATGGACGAAAGCAGGGAGGGTGGCCAGGAACGCCGCCGCCTCCACGGGGCTGTCCCACAATGATGAGACGCTGAGAGACGTGTGGAAGGAGAGGCAGACGAAGAGGTGCTGGACGGATTGGAGGGGATCCCCGCACTCCGGGCAAGCGGCGCTAAGGGAGCATCCGACCCTGTGGGTGTAGGACGCAAGGGAGATGCAGAATCCCGATCGGAGCTGGGATAGCGTTGAGCGGTAAGGGCGAGGGAGCGAGGCCTCTTCTGATGCAATCGATGGTGGTGGGGTTGTGAGGACAGCGTTGTTAACGGCAGTCGCCGCAACACGGGAGGCCATCTCCCTGCGGAGGGAGCGTTTTGCCTCTCCATAGGCACTGACGGGCATGATGCCGTCTGCCAGGAGAGTCGCCACAAGGTGGCTGAATTTTTTTTTTTTTGTAATGAGATAGGCAAAATCTGTCAATTACGTTTTCAAGCCGACACCTGGGTGCAACTTTTATGTAAGTAAAAATTTTTTAATACGGCAAATATTTTTTTTGCTACAGACCTTAGCAGAAGTAACTTTTCAAAATAGCGTTTTTCACCATTTTATTCAGGAATTTTTCAAAGTTAGTAAATGTCGTATTTTTCGACTTCCTTTATACTACATAGATAGGAAAAATGTTGTTGTTAAGGCCACTATATTTAGTTTAGCAATATTCCAATTAGTTTCGCTACTGTGACTGTTTTACGACGTGTCAGAGGTGCGTCCCGAGTTGCCCCGCCAGTCCCGAGTTGCCCCGCCAGTCCCGAGTTGCCCCGCCAGTCCCGAGTTGCCCCGGTTGACGGTAGCTAAACCAAACCAAATTTTGCAAAACTAAAAATATTGGCATAAAGTTCAACATTTTTTACAATCTAGGTAGCATAAAGCAAGTTAGGAAATTATACATTTACTAATTTCCCTGCAAAAAGTGTGAAAAGTGTGATTTTGGAAAAGTATCTCTGCCATAGTTTGTAGGTAAATTTTTTTTCCATATTAACAAATTTTACTTACATAAAAGTTGCACAGGTGTTGGCTTAAAAACGTGATTGGCAGAATTTGCATGTCTCATCCCAAAAAAATGGTGGCTATTTCTTCATGACAGAATAAGGGACATCCCCCAGGCTAATAAGGGATACTCCTAAACACACCCATTTACAGTAGAACCTTGATTAGCAAAGGCTCCAGGTAACAATAAATGAATTAACAACAAATTATTTTTGGTTACATTTTTCTTGCTCAGCAAAAAAAATTTCACTTAACGAAACATTAATGCATCAGCGATCATCACATAATTGTGTGTAGGATGTCATAGATAGATATTCCTTTATTCAAAAATATTCCTTTCTGTTTCAGGTATGATTTTACGATCTTTTTAGTTATAGTGTATTCACTTGACCTAATTAAAATGGTGTGAAATTACAAGCCATTCCGTAAGCTAACAGAAGAAAGGCTATATGGCTGCTGATATGAAGCTTGCAATGGACAAGGTTGTTGTAAATGCTCAAGGGCATGTCCATGGATACAGTAATGCCACATCAATAATAGTAATGCCACATCAATAATACAGTAATGTATGGATATGATAATATCATATCAATGAAGGAAAAACTAGTAAAAATCACAAAAAATGTCATTCATTCTGCATCTACATCATCTACAAAGGTAGAATAGAGCTTCAGAGTACTGTTAGTAATGGATGAGTACACTCTGCATGCTTCAAACATTTTAAAATTAAATTTTTCCAAGTGTCCCAGATTACCCCGTTCCTAGGGATAATTCAGGATGCTTTTATTTTGCATCTGGCACCTTACAAATAACATATGGAATATTTTATCAATAACATATGATAGCACTCGCAAAGAGCTTTAAAATGATCCCAACTTCTTTATGAAATGTTTCATGGTAAGTTATTAACAAAAACGCTCAAAATCGTCCCTTATTACTCCGTTTGATCGTACCTTGTCTCAACTTAACAATAATTACCGTAGGTTTGTGAGAAAAAGCCCTTCATTTCCAATAACCTCCATAAAAATTTACCACAAATCTCAGTCTTGTCTGTTGAGACACTCTGCATACCAAATATTTTAATGTCATTCGAACAGTACTCACATTCAACATTAAAAGCACTGCCCTCAAAACAAACAAAAAACACACTCCACACCCAAGCTGCAAAACCAGTTTGAACCTGCACTGGTACTGCTCAATGGCTGGCCTCCACTCCCAACATAAGATAAATCTTAATAGATAATATGATTATTTTCAACTTGAATAATCTACATGTGCATTCTGCACTTAACCATTTAAACTCAGTAATAAGTTTCTCAATTCCCTAGTCTACTTTGTACAACATACTTAAAATCAAAGCATCACTGGATCCACTCCCAGTGTTAGTGATTGTCTAAATAGTTCTATGATGCATGAATATTTACATGCATTTCTATTCAGTTGCAGTGAAAGCAATCACCCATCATTCCACATATGTTTCAGATATATTACAATCTTTGCTGAATAATAATATTCTTATTCCTCAGTGTAATTTTAAACAATTATTTATTAAGGTATTCTGAATTATAGCTTTTGGCAGAAATTTTTACCTGAATCGAGTTTTCTAACTCTCAACTCATCTTATTTACCAAAAGAAAATAGACACTTTATTCCAAAACAAATCCATAATTAATTAATTCATTACCATTTATGTGAATTTAGCACTATATGAATAAATTCTCACTCTAAGGGAACAAGAAGCAAGTACCACCTGCTAGTTAGCCCACTAATACCATAGTGTAGATAAGGGAAGCTAAAGAAAGTATATGTTTATATATACATATATAAATGTTCACTTCAAAAGAGCAGGAATTCTTCAGGAGTCTGGTGTAGTCAGGAAATTTTGCTTCAAAGAAGGTTGTAGACTTCTTCATTATTTTGACTGCATTGGAGTAATTGGAGTAACAACTATAACATTGAGCAGCAAACCCACCAGCATCGTCATCTTGCAGTGGCCTGACATAATCCGACCAACAATAGCTGAAGCCCTTCTCTACGGATTGGACTCCATCTATCCATCTAATAACTACCTGATTTTCTAAGATTTGAGATTGTTTCGGAATTATTTTCGCAGTTCCAAAATTTCTTGTTGTATCCTATTTACGTGTATCATGTACTTATTTACATTGAAATTTCTGTATTCAATGCTTCCTGTAACTTGAAAATGAATATTGTAACAATCGAAACATCATTAATAAATTGATATTACTCCCTTGAACCTGCATTTTGATCAACTAATGTCATCTGAAGAATAATGTTCGACCCTGAAAATTTAAATTGACGAATTCTCTGGCCATTAACCACCCGTGTTAAAACAAGCTTATTCTGCCTACTGATACTAACATATATACCTGATTTGACAAAAAAATGTTCTGACAAATGTTCAAAAAAACCAAGCAAAAATGTTCTGTGAGGAGCTTGGTTGGGCGTCGTGAGCCTCAACTTGAGCTTCTGTCTTGCATGGCAAAGAAGGGAGATCTTTAATTGAAGAGTCCTGGGGAGAAATGGAGGACAATGTTGATGAGGCAGCAGTGATGTGTGCATTTTATTAGAAAGTGAATATATGCAACTCAAAAAGGGAAAGGAAATTACTTCTCTTCAATGCAGAAAGGGAAGTCCTCATAAACTTCCCTGCATGTCCAATTTCTCATCAGCACATGAATGTGGTAGCATCAAAAATACCAGCAGTAAAATGTTTCCCATTTCAATTATTTCATAATGCAAATAATTCATTAGCTTTTTTCTAATTAAAACAAATACCATACATAACAAAAGTGACAATTTCAAAAGCAAGTGCACACTTTTAGTTAGTTTTTGTTTGATCAAATTCAAATTGGCATTCATTAATGTTGCAGGCACTTCTCTATTAGCAATGAACTGATGTTGCATCACTTGAGTTAAAAACTTACATCAACTAACACGAATGTTCCCAATACGATTGGAGAACATTCCAATGCTATGAATGTTCTCCAAAAGAAGCAAGTAGGAAGCATCTGAACAAGAAAATTTTATAGTTTTGCTGTTTCCTGTCAGTGGGGGACATAATTTTACATATTAATTTTAATGCAGACAACTAAGAGAGAAAAATTGTGAATTTGGATTTAGAATGGCAAACCTGAAGCAAGTAATTAATAGTAAAATTCCCCCAAACTTCTAAGCAATTATTGAATAAAGATGAAGGTACTTAACACTTGATTATTATTGCTCACTACTTCAAACTTGATACTGAGTTAAAATTTATATCCTGATGCCAAACTTGAAGATTTTAATATGGAAATAGCATTCTGCCAATTTGTTTTTCATGAAAATCTAAGCAGGATTTTTGTATGCTGTTCTAAACATATATTTGCACATCAAATCCACCTACCTCATTTCCATATAAGAATGGTTCCTCTTTGACAGATACTTCTTCAGTTTCATCCTCAGGTTCCTTATTGATGCAGATAGCAAAAAAATTTGAAGACTGGTGGAGGGTGAACATTTTCTAAGGCTGGAAAATATGTACATTGGTGTACTGGAACCACAAGTTAAGGAACAAGGTATCTCATAGTAAATATAATGTGCACAAAATTAATGAGTCATGTGAGCTATGGATAAAAAAGTTTACATCCCTCAGATGTGTGAGACTCATGAGGTGGCATATGCCCATGCAATGTTATTGAATATGACATTGAAACTACTAAAAAATAATTACAGATAAGAATTAAATTGGATAAATTGAATTAGCCTCAGTTCCTCCTCTGGAAAGCACAAATTGAATAGTGAGGTGCATGTAATCTGGCTTACCTTCAGACTTTACTTTGCTGCCACCAGGAGACGCTTGAGTGAGGCTCTGCTCAGGGCATCTGTCACTCCTGACTGCAGCATCGGAGAGTTGGTGCAGCACAACACTGCATTCTTTAGTAATAGGCGCCATCACCAAATGTGGTGCTAGTTATAACTCACTGAGGTTGAAATTATTAATCAAATATATTGGCAGATGCAGACGCAGAGTTTTTAATGGTGATCAAATCACACAAATGTTACTGTATATTCTAAGGAACGACAGTTTTCTTTGGGTAAGAAGATGATTTGATACAGGAAGTTCATTTTTAAGTTTGCAAAGCTTTTGAAACGAAACAAAGTATTACAAGGTTACATGTTTAGGCATGGTTTTGTAAAACTAAATTTAAGGATAGATTTCATCATAAGCCAGTGAATGATATTCATAAAATAATTGGAATACCGATTATAGCTATAGCTATTAACTGCCATACTAGTTATTACGGTAAGCTTTGTTGATAATTGTGGGTGGCAACTTAGTGTGACCGTGGGTGTTTGCTGCATCTGGGTTCTCAAAACAATGGTTTGACTGATGGTCTCCTGCTCCCTTGAAACAATCCCAAACAATCACTTGAGTAAATGTTTGTTGTTTTGCATTTTTATTTATTAATCAAGGTAAGTATTTATTCAAAATGAAGGGTGCAGCAGGCATACATAGAGAAGCAAGACCAGGCCAAAAATTAAGGCATGGAAGTTGGCTATTAAATGTTAGTATCTCATTCTTTCAATAATTTGCCTGCTTCATCTCAGTCTGGAAAAATTACACATTAACTAGAAAAGCGATTAACCTAAGGATTGAACTTCATCATGTTCAAGTAACCTTGCCTTACATAACATAGATTAATCAGTAACAGCCATTAGATACCAAACCAAAAAGGCAATGTTCACTCAAACAACTTGCACTTCAGGAACTGGGGGTTTGCAGATACCCCTTAGCAGGAAACTCCTGCTACCTTGCAGCATGAATGAAAATGGGTCTCTCCAAAACAGTCAGTACAAATATTGTAATACCCAATTACAATTATTTTGTATTTTTTCTCATCAATCAAATATTAACCAATAATTTTATAGACCAACTTTATTATATCAACTGGGTATGAAGTTATTGTGGTATAAAGAGTGTTGCTATCACAGACTGAACAACAAACTACCTTTTAACAAAGCAGAGCTGTGGGGCAGGGGCAACATATAACCCCTCACAAGACACAACCACAATCTAATTAAACAAAAGATAGCATCAACAACCAAAACAGTTCAACTGACAAGAAATTTGAATTTTTTCATCATAAAAGTGCCTATTGAAGTCAGGTTTTAACTCATTCAATGCCTAAAGAATATTGAAAATTTATGTTCCCACATATATTTCAATGCTATGAACATTAGAAAACTTCAAAATATTTCTTTTATCATATATACTTGTTAAATAAATAATAATTTGGCTATATACGTTACTCAAAACTGCTTTCAGAACCAATTTGGTTCAGTATCATTTACAAAAGTTTTGACATTGATTGCTAATATAAGGGACCAATAAGTACTACCAATCCTAGATTTGTACCGTCAACCGGGGCTACTCGGGACAGTTTGGAGCATTTTTTTGTTAATAACTGTTAATAACTTCTTGTGATGAAACATTTCATAAACAAGTTTAGGCTCATTTTATAGCTCTTTGCAGGGGCTATCGAATGGCATTGTCAAAAAAATTCCATATGCTATTCCTAAGGTGCCAGAAGCAAAAAAAGAGTGTCCCAAGTAGCCCCATCGAACGGGGCTACTCGGGACACTTGCAATAAAACTTCATTTTAAAATATTTGAAGCATGCAGAGTGTACTCATCCATTACTAACAGTACTCTGAAGTCCTCCTCTTTCATTGTAGACGATGTAGAGGTAGAATAAATGACATTTTCAGTGATTTTTACTTGTTTTTGCTTTATTGATGACATTACCATAAACATTAATTACCATTAACTTGGGTGACTTGGGCTGCGTTTTTTATTTTGTTTTGCAAACAAAAACGGGGTCATAAACGCCGGGGTCATAAACAAGGTCATAAACGCCAGGGTCCTAAACAAGGTCATAAATGCCGGAGTGACTTTGGCCATTGTTTATGACCCCGCTTTTGTTTGCAAAACAAAATAAAAAACGCGGCCGAAGTCACCCCAGTTGACGGTACCATATCATGAACATGCCATTGAGCATTTACAACAAACTTGTCCACTGCAAGCTTCATATCAGCAGCCTTATAGCATTTTTTCTGTATCTGTAAGCTCACAGGATGGCTTGTAATTTCACACCATTTTAATTGGGTTGAGTGAATTTACTATAAAAAAT
>NW_025943725.1:18360-19703 GCF_000764305.2 Hyalella azteca | reverse complement strand
AGTTAATGCATCAACTAGTCTTAATCAGTAAAGTCTGTCAACAAGAATGTAAAACAAGTGTTGACACCAGCAAAGATATAAAATTATATGATCTGACATTATCGCGAGTTTTGCACGGTTACTGAACTACTGGTAAAGTTAATTACTATACAACGATACGAGAGTGTATTCTGCTGTCAGAAAACCGTCAGTGAAGTCAGTCATTAAAGGCGAGTTTTGTAACACAGCAACCCCCGGGAGCATGACTGCCACTCTCACAACACCAACGGCTTCCAGCCCCTTATTAAGACCTCAAGAAAAATGATTGCTGATATTCCAACTGTCACCGGCCAGAGCTGCTACAAGCCAACTGAACATTATTAGAGACTATTATTCACTAATGTCAGGGGCGAGCGCTCGCAGCTAAAGCCAATACAATATATAAATTAATTCCAGGCTACTGTGCTCATTTATTCAACCTTCAATACCGTCTGTAACTCTCCTTGTCATTAGTCAGTAGAATGCCGGTTCAGTGGCAATGGATTAAAATCATAAATAAGCACACTTAAAATAGTTTATTAAAGTCACTTTCGTTAAAATCGTAATTCCACATAAGTAAAATATTTTATTATGCTAAAATTTCGACTAAAATCACTTCAGAACCAATAAAATACAAGGCATTCTACTATCTGTATTGCACAGCATGAAAGCCCGCAAATCTGGAAAAGCACTAATTCACATAGCGAGGTGATAAGTATAACGGAGGACACTGGCTGTAGTTAGCACGACTCTTAACTAGACTGCAAAACTAGACTGGCAAAATAATCACTGCCATCAGCTAACGAGTAGTCCGCCTTCAACACTCAGCTGACTGCTCAGTGTCACGGTCAGCTAACAAATGCCTAACCAAACTAAAGCGACTGCTGATCTTTGCAAGCTATGTCACGTACAGCAACCAACAGGTTCAACTATCGTGTGTATGACATGACTACTTGATGCGTGTGTTCTCAGAATTTTTTTTTTAATGCAGGTTTCATTGAAGACCAGAGAGTATTTCTTATTGACAATTTTCTTATTGTTTTTCTCTATTCGGCGAATTAGGCTCTTGATAGGAACTGAAAAGTCAAATATCAGGTTTCCAAGGGACATTTTATTATAATTTTAATTTTACGACGTTTCGAATGCAACTTCATTCATTATCAAGTACAGAGGACGAGTTTTGCAACAAGTGAATTTGAAATTTTGAAATGACATTAGTACAAACATAGAGTATTATGGATACAGATTGGAATCAAAGCTTGAATTACGAGAACAATTTTAACGTCCTGACAAATCCGGTAGTTTGTAAATTAATAGCTGGAGAC
>NW_025943725.1:0-18070 GCF_000764305.2 Hyalella azteca | reverse complement strand
CTTAGAGAGGCAATGCTTGTGCAAGACTTCTTTGCAATCATTAGCATATTTACTTCCACAGTATTTCTGTGCATTTATTTTAGGATGCTGTGAGAGAATATGTCGTTTGAGATCAGCTTCAGTGGCACACAAATTAAAACAGAATTGGCATTGGTGTTTACTTATGCACATATTTTTTGAGTTAATACGCTCTTGCATTGACTTTCTTGTGGTGCCTAATTGTATGTTGTCAGGGAACCTAAATGATGTTTCCATGTGTTGCTTGGAGCTGGGCGCCTCAGAGTCATCAACGTCACCAGAAGCATCTCCTGATGTCGGTGCTGACCCACCTTCGCCAAACTAATGATAGAAAAGCAGAGTGAAACAATCTCTCGTATTAATAACAGCCACATTAAACAGTTGACTTTCAAGTTTGATCCTCAGTAAAATACTCAAGTTGTTGCAAAATAAATTAAAACTGTGACAAAAGTTCGGGAATTTTTGCCTAGTCTGTTCTGGTTCATACTGATTCCTCAGCATCATTACTTGGTCAGAGCAAATAAGTGAGTTAATATTTCCAGGCCTAAACTTAAGGCATAGATTCTGGCTTTGAAAATATAAACAGGAATGAATGCAATGCTAGTTTGTACTCATGTAAAGTTAGATACATTTCTTTCATATTATTTCAAAAACATAGATTTTAAACTTGGAAGCTGATTTCCAGTAAGGCTATGGTTTGGCCAATGTATTGCGCCACTTTGACAGCAGGCAATGTCCAAATTTTTTATTCACCAAAACTGGGAAGTCATAACAACCAAATAAACAGCCACCCTCACAACACCACACATGACCCAGTAACACTGCCACCTTCAAGTAACAACTATTGTTGTTGTTAGTTGCCAGGATCTGCTGCTCGGCGGCGCCCCAGTAAAGGCGGTGGCTCCGGGGGATGGGGAGGGAGCAGAGGATCCACTCCAAGTATGTCGGAGAAGGATGGAAGTGATGAGAGGAATGCCGCAGTTTGTCCAGGGTTAGACCAGAGGTTCAGAAATGTAATCCATAACGTGAAGAAGTCTACAACCTTCTTTGAAGTAAAATTTATAGAATACACCAGCCTCTTGGAGAACTCTCGCTTTTTTGCAGGAGCCGTAGTTCAGTAAAGTCCGGGGTTTGATTTTGTTACCAAGGGTGTCACGGAGCCTATCGAATTGATCGACGATCTTGAGATGATGCTGCTCGATTCTAATACTTTGAGACCTGGTCTGCTTTTGAGCTTGTCTCTGGTGGTAGGAGAAACGGCTGTCCTGGGGTGGTAGGAGAAACGGCCTTTTGATCTACCGTCATCTGAAGAAAAGTTCCATTCCCTGATAATATAAATCAACTAATTCTCTGGTCATCAATCGCACATGTATATACATATATATAAACGGTCACTTCAAAAGAGCAGGAATTCTACAGGAGTCTGGTGTAGTCAGGAAATTTTGCTTCAAAGAAGGTTGTAGACTTCTTCATTATTTTGACTGCATTGGAGTAATTGGAGTAACTCTAAGACTTTGAGCAGCTGTTTATCCTGCCACCTGAGACAAGTTAGCAACCAGACCAGGTCTCAAAACATCCCAATCGAGCAACTTCATCTTAAGTTCTGCAATGAAATCAATAGGCCCCGTGACACTCTCGACAACGTCAATCTCAACAAGACTGTCACCTGCACTGCGCTAGAGGAACCCACCAGCATCGTCATCTTGCGGTGGCCCGACATAATCCGACCGACAATAGCTGAAGCCCTTCTCTACGGATTGGACTCCATCTATCCATCTAATAATTACCTGATTTTCTAAGATTTGAGATTGTTTCGGAATTATTTTCGCAGTTCCAAAATTTCTTGTTGTATCCTATTTATGTGTATCATGTACTTATTTACATTGAAATTTCTGTATTCAATGCTTCCTGTAACTTGAAAATGAATCTTGTTACAATCGAAACATCATTAATAAATTGATATTACTCCCTTGAACCTGCATTTTGATCAACTAATGTCATCTGAAGGATATTGTTCAAACCTGAAAATTTAAATTGACGAATTCTCTGGCCATTAACCATCCGTGTTAAAACAAGCTTATTCTGCCTACTGATACTAACATATATACCTGATTTGACATAGGAGCAAAAATATTCTGTGAGGAGCTTGGTTGGGCGTCTTGAGCCTCAACTTGAGCTTCTGTCTTGCATGGCAAAGAAGGGAGATATTTAGTTGAAGAGTCCTGGGGAGAAGTGGAGGACAATGTTGATGAGGCAGCAGTGATGTGTGCATTTTATTAGAAAGTGAATATATGCAACTCAAAAAGGGAAAGGAAATTACTTCTCTACAATGCAGAAAGGGAAGTCCTCATAAACTTCCCTGCATGTCCAATTTCTTATCAGAACATGAATGCGGTAGCATCAAAAATACCAGCTGTAAAATGTTTCTCATTTCAATTTTTTCATAATGCAAATAATTCATTAGCTTTTTTCTAATTAAAACAAATACCATACATAACAAAAGTGACAATTTCAAAAGCAAGTGCACACTTTTAGTTAGTTTTTGTTTAATCAATTCAAATTGGCATTCAATAATGTTGCAGGCACTTCTCTATTAGCAATGAACTGACGTTGCATCACTTGAGTTAAAAACTTACATCAACTAACACGAATGTTCCCCAATACTATTGGAGAACATTCCAATGCTATGAATGTTCTCCAAAAGAAGCAAGTAAGAAGCATCTGAACAAGAAAATTTTTATAGTTTTGCTATTTCCTGTCAGTGGGGGACATAATTTTACATATTAATTTTAATGCAGACAATTAAGAAAGAAAAATTGCGAATTTGGATTTAGAATGGCAAACCTGAAGCAAGTAATTAATAGTAAAATTCCCCCAAACTTCTACGAAATTATTGAATAAAGATGAAGGTACTTAACACTTGATTATTATTGCTCACTATTTCAAACTTGATACTGAGTTAAAATTTACATCCTGATGCCAAACTTGAAGATTTTAATATGGAAATAGCATTCTGCCAATTTGTTTTTCATGAAAATATAAGTAGGATTTTTGTATGCTGTTCTAAACATTTATTTGCACATCAAATCCACCTACCTCATTTCCATATAAGAATGGTTCCTCTTTGACAGATACTTCTTCAGTTTCATCCTCAGGTTCCTTTTATCACGCTTTTGAATGAGAGGGATGGCTGAGGACGGAAGGTTGGGAATTAAATCCTTTCTACATCCGCGAGGGATATATCGACGGGCCGCCGAGGTGAGAATCTCCTGAAAAAGAGAGGATCCCTGGGAGCAAGAAGAAGGGGGAGCAGCAGCGCTAAAAGCAGCCTCCGTCTCGGCGGTGCAGGCATCCCAATCTGCTCATCGGAAGTTTATGTAGGTGCGAGTAGGACGGTTTCTGGGGGTGTTCATTGAGTCCAGGGAGATAGAGATGGGAAGGTGATCAGAGTTGAGGCGGGGCGGCAGGGTCCAGACAGCATCTAGGGCCAGATGAGAGCTGATGAGGGTGAGGTCGGGTCATGATGGAGGTTTCTGTGACGGGAGCCTTGTGGGAGTATCTTGATTGAGGAGGGCGAACTTACTGGAGTCTAAGAAGGGGTAGGTGATTTAGTAGCAAAACCTCCGGGGCAAGTTCAGGTGTGGCAATACTGGGACACCCTGCTGAGCCCGGTGCACCGTTCCGTTTGTGGACCCAGAGCTTGCAGCAATTACACAGAAAGGAAGTACCCCGCCAGGTGAACGTGTGCCCACAGATGCAACAGGGATGAGCGATGTCAGGGCCGGGGTGGGGGTGGATACCCGCCATCAAGAGAAGCAGGACGACGGTGACAGTGTCAACTGGGCGGGCTGCAGCGGAGGATAGGAGGAACGAAAAGGGGAAGCGACGCCCCACATGGGGGCACCGCCAAGCTGAAAAAACAGTTCGCAGCAGGTCCAGGAGTTGTGTCCGTGTTTTGGCCCTCCAAGAGACAAGTCGCCCGGAGAGGTCCATCCACCACAAAGAGGTCAGGACGTCGGATGGTAAATTAGTAGCCAACCCCTACTGATTGAACACAACCAAAAAATCCATGGCCTAGCCCTTGATTCCAAGCTTACTTTCATCACCCAACACAAAACCACAACAGCAAAATCCACAAAAGCAAAGCATGATGAAAGTCCTCTCAGGAACATCATATGGACAAGACTAAGCAGCGTTACTACAAGCCTACAAAACCACCTGTCATCCAATAATTTATAACGCCAGTCAGAACTGGACCCATAACTCATTCCTCCAACTTTACCTGACAACAAACGGTTCAAAATTCCCACTTTGCCTTCAATAACTGGTAGCCACAACACAACAGCAAAACAATATCTTCACTCTGATTTTAAATGCTTAACATCTAATATCAAACTGCCCTTCTTTCCACCCAATGCCTTATGCAATGCTTTTATCTGAAACAGCACTGTTACAAATCACAAGACCAAACCACTAACCCTGCATCACGAGAGACACTCAGAACACCAAATATATAAATGTAATTCAACCAATAATACCAATCAATACCACCAGTGCTAGCCTAAAAAAAACCACCAACAGCCTCCACACCAGAGCCATTGATTCATATTACACACCAGAACTGCACAATTGCTGGCCTCCTCCACTACCAAATACAGACAAATCTGAACACAGACAAATCACTCCACAGGTAACAAGATGGACCCTGGCACAATTTTATACAGGTCATTGCATACCATTAAACATTATTAAAAGAGAATCAACAATAACATCAATTGGAGAGACCCAGCTGTGACTGCACATTGGCTTCAGGTTAGGCTGGGCAAGATATGCAATTAAAAATTGCATTTCACTGCTCTAATGCTAAATATTTAATCACTGTTTTGTTTCCTCATTGATGACAGTTTTCTGCACATGAAGTTGGGCCAGCTCTGCCATATGTTTGGATATCATATTCACCCAAGCAGGCCNTCTTCACCAAGTCAGTTTATAAAGAGTTTTCGTCGGAGTATTAATGAAGACTTGTTCCCACAAGCATTTATTCAAATAAAGTTTATTTACAGCACAGATGAATAATAGGTTGAAATTGGCATATGGGACACGCATCTGAATAGGCAGGAGGCTAACTAACTCGTCGCACACACTACCACCTTCGAGGTAACCTTCGGTCTTGACACTTCCTTATGGAAAACCCGCTATTTTGTTAGAAATAGTCCTTACACTCTTTGATAGATACTTGTTCAGTTTCATCCTTAGGCTCCTCCTTGATGTAGATAGCAGGAACTTCAAGGACTGGTGGAGGATCAACCTTTCCAAAGGCTGGAAAATATATCCAATTGGTTATTGAGTAAGATATCTCATGGTAAATATAATGCTCACCAAATTATGAGTCATTGGAGCCTTAGAAAAAAAATCATATCACTGAGATGAGTGACACTTGTGAGGTAACAAATTCTTACATAGTTCATCAAATCTTGTATTGAAACTCCAAAGAAATAAATACAGTTGAAATTTTATTAAAATATATTGATATAACCTCAATTCCTTCTTTGCAGAATGACAGTTGATTAGTATGGCAATTGGCATTTTCCTCACCTTTAGTCTTTACTTTGCTGCCAGCAGGTGATGCTTGAGTGAGGCTCTGCTCAGGGCATCTGTCACTCCTGACTGCAGCATCGGAGAGTTGGTGCAGCACAACACTGCATTTTTTGTTAATGGGTTCCATCACCAAATGTGATGATAGTTATGAATCACCAAGTTTGAAGGTTTTAATTTATAATGTTAGCAGCAAAAGTAATAACACTGGAGGGAAACAGGAAATCGTAAAGTGCAATAGAGGTTTAAAAGTAGGCTTTAATTTTAACATATACAACAAAATTCCCTTGTCACAAGTTTTTTAGTCACATAATTGATTGTTTTATGCATGCATCAGCAATATTTGATGCAGACAACTTGGCTACATTCGAATATGACATATTTAATAGCAGTTGAAACTGTCTTGAAAAAGACCAGAAAGTCTGTTAATAGCACATGCTTGCAAGATGCTCACCCTATCATGGTTAACGCTAGACTGCTGTCCCCAACAGCATTGCCGCCAACTTGCGTCACGTTACAGCCAGCCCATGCCACGTAGGCTACCGGCGCTCCCTGAACCAATCAGAGTTCAGCACAAAGCCATCTCACGGCTGAATAAGTGTGACGTCACAACTACTTGGCAACACCAGCAGACCAATAAGATATTAACAAAGTCCACAGCATAACATGAAATAGCACTGCATAGAGAGCATTTTTTGTACAGAGCTGTGCTAACAATATTCTTAAATTCACCTAGCAATGCAAACATTACTAAATTAAGGTGCTATATTGAAACTGTTGAAATAACTGAGCCCTATTTAATCTTCATCATCACATTAGCAATTATAACATAATCAACTAATCATCATTTATTGGTCATTTTTTAATAGATCGAATCACTTAAAAAATTTACTTGTATACATTCTTGAACAGAGCTGAGACAAGATGGCTGTTATTATGGTGTAGTATTGTAACAATGAAGAAATTACCAAGTCATTGTGATTAATAATGATTTTTTACGCATTGAGTAATGTAACAATAAATTATTTGACCTTGAACTTTTGCTTAGACTTCCCAAGTTTTTTTACAGCTCAGCTGAAATTTAAGGTGGTGCCTCTTTTATTCTTCTTGGTGGCACAAAACAAATGATGTATATTGAGGCAACATGACATGGTGTGGAAAATTATTGCATAACAAAACAACAATATTTTTCTAAGATATGGCATAAAGGCGTTTGAAACACACAACCAGCCAGTATGGAATTAATGCTGCATTGCCTTTTCTGCTGCAGAAAATGTTGACTATATCTTTGTAATCTTTAGTGCCTCTTCAAAAATGTTCTTGCAATATTTTTTGCCATTTTTCTGTGGTATTACTGATCAATAATTGTAACACTATTTGCAGTAATTTTTCCAAGTTAATGTAACCAATTTTTAGCCCCACTGCTGTTTTTGAATATTGATTTTCCAGCCTTCCATGTGATCTACATTGTTACAATTTCTCATGAAAAACTTGCCATTGTCATTCCATTTCTTTCTACTTCTTGACCAATCATTTGGCACTGTTTTCCCTGACCTGTGTATTTACCTGAAGCTGCATCTTAAATTCGATATTATGCTATACTGAGGCAACTTATTTCTCAATAAAAGGCAATTATATTAGGCCAAATTAGAATCTAAAAGAATTCAAATGCCTTACTTGCTAATTTGTGGTTGACTAGCCTACAGATTTATGCCAGATTAACAAATGTTTTCTGGCAACTAATGCAATTCTGTACATGCAGAGAACGCGCCTTAAAGATAGAGTAAATGAGAAAGTTCTTTTATTCCATCTCTGGTTGTCTGGAATAGGCTCCTGCGAAACAATTCCATTAATTCATTCCTAGAAAATCCATTTGTGGCTTGGCAAACCAATACGGGAATACTGAGTAGACTTTTAAAATTTTGAGATAAAAAAATCATTTCACAGGTGATTTCTTAAAATAATCGATGAAAATCTTTGTTTTTATCTTTAAATAGGAGGCAATTCATCTAGTGAGAATTTTGTGGCTTCAAAAATGGTGTAAAAGCTCAAGTCATAACTCAAAATTTGAAAGTTTGAAAATACTGTCAAATGGGGTAATAAGGGAAGGTTTTGAGCATCATTTTGTTAATAACTTTTTACCTTGAAACATTTCATAAACAAGTTTGGGCTCATTTGAGTCATTTTACAGCTCTCTGCAAGGGCTATTGTATGGCATCTCCAAAAAAATTCCATATGCTATTTGAAAGGTGAAAGATGCAAAACAGAAGTGTCCCAAATTACCCCTGGGAATTGAGTAATACAGGACACTTGAAATAAAACTTAATTTCAAAACATTCAAAGCATGCTAAGTGTACTCATCCTACTAACTGCACTAGGAAGTCTTCTTCTTCCTTTGTAGATGATGTAGATGTAGAATAAATGACATTTTCGGTAATTTTTACTTGTTATTTCTTTATTGACATTGAAGAGGAGCATATTGCTCCTCTTGCTCAATCTTAGATTACTAGGTTCTTACTTTTCATTCCTGGCACTTTGGTGTATTGCTTACTTTAGGTTATGCTTCCTAATATGGTTTGCTCTTCCCATTTCATTTAGGGCTTTTGTGACTGTTATTATTAATGAATGTTTCCTTCCCTTGTATTTCTTTCAGGTGTTGTTGTTCTCCATCAATAATTCACTAGTTATAGCATGCAACTTTATGCAATGTCTGAAAAGTTCAATTGCTTCTGCCTTATCATCATGTTTGAAGTGTAGCATGCACTATTAAGAGTCTCGTAGTAAGCACAACACTTATCACACTTAGTGATCCTTGTCTGCACCTTATTGCTTGCCTCACCTGCACCCATTGCCTGAAGCTCATTCAAACTGAAAGTCATTGTCGACCCATTCCTGCTTGCTGAGCAACATAGCTGCTCCCTAAGGGTGAGTTGCTAAGACTTGTTCAACTCAAGAATAATAATATACCTTTCCTTTTCAATCTCATGCGCTTAATTTACTGCAATAAAACTTGCTTATTACTTTGTTACCTGTTTAATGTCACCTTGTTCCTGTTTTGAATTGCTTTATTCACTTACCCGATTGCTTTTACATTGAATTTGAATCATTACATCTATTAGATCTCATATCAAGTGTTTGCCTTGCCATACTGTACTTTCTTTTCTTGTCGTGCTATGTTGCTTGGACATTTGTCCTGTGTTGTTGATGATTTATGCATTATTGCTTGTTTAAATCCAAACCAAAATAATCCTGATTTGAGGTACACATCCCCTTTAACTGCCCTTAAAGACCATAGACTCTAGTCCCGTTATTTTGTTAACTTGATAGGATCAGTCGGTGTGGGACCCAGCTGGCATGCTGTTGAGGAGACCTGGAGCCCAGACTTGCCCAGTCCTGATCTTCTTGTCCTGATTCTTCTCATCTTTCAAACAGCAGCTCCTTGAAGATCACCTTGCTGAGGCTCATTGTTTAAATGTCAACCTAGGCGTTATCATTACTTAACTAAGCTAGCTGCATATTAGTCTTGTTCATGAGCAAGTCTTTAGCCATTTCATTTGGATACACTTGTTTTAAACCCCTATTTGCAAGTCACTAGGAATACCTGCCTGATGTCAACTCTTTTAGGTACAATGGGGCTTTGGCTTTCAGACCACCAGGGATTTAGTCAACTAGTTGTGCGACCCACGAGTGATGTGATCATATTGATTTCATTATTGGCAGCTGGTGTTAGTAGATGAGTCATTCATATGTGTGCCCATTATTAGCACCCATCACCTTCTATTCCAGTATTGCGGACTAGGATGAGACATTGATATTGGTGCGTATTTTCTGTATTTCACTAGTCAGGGATCATATTCAACCAAGACTGTTTTAATATGCTTGTTTAGCCAGAGACTTTCTTGCAGTTAGTTAGCAAACATTATTGATAGATAAGTCTTGTGACCAAGTTGAATAAGAGCCCTAATCATTATTATTATTTAGCCAATGTAACCCTTGTTTCTTGTCCTATTGCTAATGTCTAGGTTTCTTTAACTCATTTGGAGACATAGTGAGTGTCCTGACAGTCCTTGCCTCTCTTGAGGTTCCTGGTTCCTGCTACCTAGTACAGTATTACCAGTGGTCTGTAACCTTCTGTGGAACCTTTCTACAGACCAGTGAGTACCTGGGGTGTTGTTTAGAGGGGGAGTGCTTGGGTGTGCCTGTTTACCTTGAAACATTTCATAAACAAGTTTGCTATTTGAAAGGTGAAAGACGCAAAACAGAAGTGTCCCAAATTACCCCTGGGAATGGAGTAATACTGGACACTTGAAATAAAACTTAATTTCAAAACATTCAAAGCGTGCTAAGTGTACTCATCCTACTAACTGTACTAGGAAGTCCTCTTCTTCCTTTGTATATGATGCAGATGTAGAATAAATGAAATTTTCTGCAATTTTTACTTGTTTTTGCTTTATTGACATTGAAGAGGAGCATATCGCTCCTCTTGCTTAATCTTAGATTATTAGGTTCTTACTTTTCATTCCCTTTCATTCCCTTTTCCTACCTAGTACAGTATCACCAGTGGTCAGTAACCTTCTGTGGAACCTTTCTACAGACCGGTGAGTACCTGGGGTGTTGTTGTGAGGGGGAGTGCTTGGGTGTGCCTGTGGTGTCTATGAGAGTGATGCTACTACACTGCCTTAGTGCTATACATCAAGGTGATCCATGGACCAGGTAAAGAGTGCTCTTCCTGTGCTTTTCTATGGTTGAGAAATTGACACACTTTATTACTGTTATCTCCTTTCCAGGACCTTTATTTATCTCTGTGCCAATCAAGACTCCTAGGCTATTACTTATCTTACTGTAATTTTGATTCCCTTATGTCACAGGTTAGGATGTTCCGTTCAAAATTATTGTTTACCACAAAGTTGGACCATATTGTACAATTCAGCTCTTGAACGGAATACTGCTGTCACCCCTGGGGGATTTTCCTCTGGAGGGTGGTTGCCTAGCTTATACTGTGAAGGATATTTGGTGCCCTAGGGATTATCCTGTACCAATGTCTCATGGCTTTGTTCTTAGCTCAAGTCTAGTGTTGTTTGGGAATGACCTGTGTTTCATTGTCCAAAATTTGTTCTCAGGGTTGGAGGTAGGCTTAGCTAGGTATTGTATCTTAGGGTGATTGAGCTAACCTTCACATAGCTTCTGTGAACCCCTGTTGACCAGACCGCAACAACATGACATTACCATATCCATACATTACTGTATTATTGATGTGATATTACCGAATCCATGAACATGCCCTTGAGCATTTACAACAACCTTGTCCACTGCAAGCTTCATATCAGCAGCTGTATAGCATTTTTTCTATCTGTAAGCTTACAGGATGGTATGTTATTTCACATTATTTTAATTGGATCAAATGAATTCACTATAACCAAATATATATATATAAATACAATTTTAAGCCAACACCTGTGTGCAACTTTCATGTAACTACAATTTTTTAATATGGCAAATATTTTTTTGCAACAGACCTTAGCAGAGGTACTTTTTTCGAATCTCACTTTTCACACTTTTTTCAGGGATTTTTTAGAGGTTGTAAATGTACGATTTCTTAACTTGCTTCATGTTACATAGATAGTAAAAATGTTGAACTTTATGCCACTATTTTTGGTTTTTGCAATATTTTGATTAGTTTAGCTGCTACAACATCTCTATGAATTGTGGGACGACTGTCCTGATTAACCACGCCTGTCCCTTATTACCCCATGTGACGGTACAAGTTTTTCCCATTAGCTGAGACAGAGACCTCCATTACCAGTGAAACATTTCTATATGATACATTTGGTCATGTTGATCAAATTAAGTCTCGTAATAAAGAACTAGTGCATCACGTCATGTAGCAAGTTTTAATAAGGTCCGGCTCTGACGTGTGTTGTCAGTCCCTATGTAATAGCCAGTATGAATGGGCCTGACCCTTGCTGTTCTATGATGTAAGTGCAATGTTCCTTATCTTTACAAATCTTACTTGTTAGCTGTTATGTTTTTCATCTGTTACTGTTATGTTATTTTCTTCTGTGTTGCATTTATAAGTATTTTACATTAGTTGTTATTTTTCCAGGTAACTGGGCATTTGTGAGAAAAGCTTGGATTGCCCAAGTTCATTCGATCCTAGATCCCTTAAAATTCAGTAATTCTTATTGATTTTTTTCAATATAGAAGTAATAGGTAGAACTGATTGTAGCGACCAAGGAATTTACTACAGTAGTTTTTGTCAATAACTTGAAACATTTTCAGTATTTACCACTTCATTGTTTGTTTAGGTACAGGATTGTAAGATGTCATCCAATTAGATGTCTTAGTTAACTCCCTATTTAGCAGTATTGTATTACAGAATAATTTGCAGATAGGCTTGAGTATCACAGAAACATCCTGACCTAACTGGAAGCAATAGGATATTAGATGTATTAATATGCCCTCTCAAACTCCATTGTATGATTTCAACACATTGAATGCAATTGCTGAAACTGTAAACTGCTGCAATTATTCTTCTGTTTGAATTGAAGCTTGCAATTATAAAATATAATATGCTTTTTCTGGTATTCAAATAAATTGAACACATTTTCTATTATTTCAAACGTTTATATTTTATTATCAATACAATGTGCTAAAAATGGCAATAATACCAAATATTAGGGTACTTTCAAACATTCCATACATTTTTATAAAGCACACGCTTGTTGGTTCTTCTATAGCATTGTGGCAGAGCAGAGAGTTTTTTAGACTGTTCCTCGAGTTTGATTTTGAGTTCTATAAGTAGACCAGCTAATTATCATAGATAACATCATTTTCATACATAACCCAGTTCGAAATTCTCGCAGTCATTGCGGCCGTTCGCCGCAGAGACGTTCGCAAACGCGCAAATCTAGGCCGTTGTTGCCNTGTTTTGCAGCAGTGGGGAAAAAGCAACAACCCACAGGTGGGTCCCAATGCACTCAGTGATGAGTAGAAAAATTGTAGCTATTTCCACAGAATGCCAAAAAAATTAAATTAAATATAATTAAACTCCTTAATACAATGCAATCCAACAAAACACTTAACTGGATCTATCCACTGCATACGACTTGACCAAATTTGCATAATTTTAAAGAACAAAGAAGTGTCAATCAAGTTGTCAATCATATGCCAGTGTCCATCAATAAAATGTCAACAGTTGTCAATCAAATGTCAGCCACGTCAATATGAAAGGACTACTGGCACTTATGCAGTAAAGACAGTACAAACTAAATTTACCTACCTAACTGTATTAAAATGTACCAAAATCATCAAAATGGAATGAAATCCTCAAAATTAAAATGAACAAAATGAATTCCAGGAGAATAAATCAACTCCATCTACATGGTGAAACATGCAGTCGATATTTGTCATAACTCCGTTGTATGCAAAAGCACATTTCTGTCACATGTAAAAAATATCAACATTTTTGTCTGGCTGGAAAATAAAATTTCCATTTAGGTATTCTCATTCCTTTTCTCAAAATTGCCAGGAAACAAGGTTATATTAAGCAACAATACCTATGCTGTTGCCGGGGTACTGTCTCCCACCATGGGCGAGGCAAACTCGTCACCTACTTTTCAAAGTTTCTTTGGCAAAAACCCAGTATGAATTGGAGAATGAAAGAGTAACTCTAATTGAAGTAATTATTTAAAACGGGATTTTACATTACAAATATTCTATTACAAACTAGGGCAGAAGACCCTGAGGTAAAATGGTTCAGGCTAACAATAAGGCTTAAAGCAAGGGAATGTGCACTGACCACTTGCAAGGACCCAAGTAAAGACAGTGTGTAATGAGGTACCCTAAGCAGGTGGTGAGTGGTGCATGTGGAGTAAAAATGAATTCAGAAGAATTCAGTTAAAATATGGGTTATGGAGCATGGGCAGGCAAGGAGTTGCTGAAAAATAACTGAAAGGAAAAATGAAATCGTTCAGCAGAAAACAGCCCACTCAAGCCTATTACTGTAAGAAAGTCATTAAGATAAAACAGTTGCCAAGCAAGTGGACAGATGCAGCTTAAGGTAAAAAGTGCACCACAAACCACCAACCAGGCCAAACATAAACCAATTCTTCCCTCAATCTCAAAGGAGTTGTGGGAAGCAAAAGAATAGACTTATAAGAATGCAAAAGAATAGACTTATAAGAATTAATAACACTCATAAACATAACTTCAAAATCAGCAGGTCAATTAAATGCTAAATGAATGCAGAATAAAAGTCAATAATTGTAAACAAAACCGCAGCATTGAGCTGATTTCTAGAAAATCTAGAGCAAAATTAATTTGAAATACTAAGAAATTCAGATTAAGACATTTTAGCAATTAAATAGTTACTGGGACAGGTTTTAAGCACATTAACCAAATAATATTGCATACACCCCCACCAGTACTCACTCTTCAGAGTGACCCAGGAAAACCTGTCAGTTCTGGCAGCATACTCCTTGATGAAGCTAAATGAGGAATTCACTTGGAGATTTGAATTATGGAATTTACTTATATTGTCACCTTATTACTTTATGGAATTTACTAATATAATTGATAAATAATGTAATTTACTTATATTGTCACCACTAAGTGCAGCTGAAACAAATGGAACAAAAAGACATAAGTGAATGCATGTAAAAATAAATAGATGACAATTACTATGCAATGAGAGGCAAGAGGGTTGAGTGACAAGGGATCAGAAGCCTCAAGGCAACAATGCCAGTATGGGATATTCAGCAGATTTTTCCCAGAATTGCCCATGAAAATAAACTTTTCACAAGTAAATTCTGAAAATTGCAGTTGAAATTTAAAAAAAACTAAAATTGACTTTTCTGAAATAGCATCTGAAAAGCTGCTGCCTCCTATCTCTCAAATTCTTGGGACAACCAGTAGTTCAGTGATGTCAATATTCAAGCAAAGGAAACAATCACGGCATCCACATTTTTCAAGGAAACTTTGAACTTAGCATAGGTAGTCAAATGCCTATTTTTCAATCAAAATTTCCAGGTGCAAAAATATGGCTAGGAGACAGCAGAGCTGTGCCGGGTGTTGAGGGCAAAAAGTAGTCAGGGGGGAGGGACCCCTCCTCCAGCAAGTGCGAGACTGAAGGGAGGAAGCGGGTCTGAAGCATGTGCTTCATGGAACAGGGCCCCGATGTCTGGGTTACGATAGGGTAACTGGGATGGTGTGATCGTAGGGAGCTGGCTAAGTACTGTGAGCAGAGGAGAGAGAGATGTTCTGCCACGGGTAAGGCCTCAGCTTCGCTGTGCATGTGGGAAGCGGAGGCCATTTGAAGAGGTCCCGTGGATACGCGGAGAGCAGAATTCTGGATGGTTTGCATCATAGAGATTGCCAAATGAAAGGCTTTAGGAAACCACTGGGAGATGAAAGACTTAATGAGGGCCTTCAAAGTTACAAGGAGGGTTTCCTTCTGCTGTCCCCTGCTGGTTCCAGCAAGAGATTTGAGGAGTTTGAGGCCCGGGAGGGCTCTCTGACATATTGCAGCAATGTGTATGAGAGAATGTGAAGTGGATGTCAAAACTCAAAAGTGACCCCTAAGGATCTTCCGGGTCCGACAGAGGTCAAGGTCTGACCCTTCTCAGCTAACATGAGGGTCTGTTTGAGATTGATGGGTGTCAGACGTAAAGAAGGTGGCGTGCAATTTGGGGATAGATACAGACAACCCCTTCCGACGAGCCCATGCCGCCACATCGTAAGAGTGGGAGGAGAGGACTGCAGAAGCGTCGGCAATCTGCACGGGCCCTGAAGCTGCTGTGAATTCGTCCGCATAGGAGGTGATTAAAGAGGCAGACTTAAGGAAGTCTGAAACATAGAAATTGAAGACGGGCGAGATGACGGAGCCTTGTGGGGCTCCAGCGTGGATCGGACGTGAGGAGGAGATACAGTTGTTGTAGGAGCACCTGGCTGATCTGTCTCTGATGTATGAGATCAGCCAGCTGATGATATTCGCGTGGAGGGGTGTGAAGGCGAAGCGAGAGATGAGCTGGGCGTGAGGCACGGTGTCAAATGTCTTGCTAAAGTCTATTGCCATTGCAATAGACATTTATTGCAATTATTGAAGGAAAGGGGTTGGTTATGGACTTGTCTGATTGACTTGCTGGAGAGGGAGCGTAGGAGCGACCAAAATTTGGATGGGTTTCTCTGCAGGTTGGTTGATTGGACCTTCTTAATCCAGGTTGTCTGGGAGTGTATGATGATGGCGGCCGAGATGTTGTTGTTGAGGTCCAGAAGGCTGGGGTGGTTGGGGTTCAAAGCACGGATTCTATCACGCTTTTGAATGAGAGGGATGGCTGAGGACGGAAGGTTGGGAATTAAATCCTTTCTACATCCGCGAGGGATATATCGACGGGCCGCCGAGGTGAGAATCTCCTGAAAAAGAGAGGATCCCTGGGAGCAAGAAGAAGGGGGAGCAGCAGCGCTAAAAGCAGCCTCCGTCTCGGCGGTGCAGGCATCCCAATCTGCTCATCGGAAGTTTATGTAGGTGCGAGTAGGACGGTTTCTGGGGGTGTTCATTGAGTCCAGGGAGATAGAGATGGGAAGGTGATCAGAGTTGAGGCGGGGCGGCAGGGTCCAGACAGCATCTAGGGCCAGATGAGAGCTGATGAGGGTGAGGTCGGGTCATGATGGAGGTTTCTGTGACGGGAGCCTTGTGGGAGTATCTTGATTGAGGAGGGCGAACTTACTGGAGTCTAAGAAGGGGTAGGTGATTTAGTAGCAAAACCTCCGGGGCAAGTTCAGGTGTGGCAATACTGGGACACCCTGCTGAGCCCGGTGCACCGTTCCGTTTGTGGACCCAGAGCTTGCAGCAATTACACAGAAAGGAAGTACCCCGCCAGGTGAACGTGTGCCCACAGATGCAACAGGGATGAGCGATGTCAGGGCCGGGGTGGGGGTGGATACCCGCCATCAAGAGAAGCAGGACGACGGTGACAGTGTCAACTGGGCGGGCTGCAGCGGAGGATAGGAGGAACGAAAAGGGGAAGCGACGCCCCACATGGGGGCACCGCCAAGCTGAAAAAACAGTTCGCAGCAGGTCCAGGAGTTGTTCTTGAATGTGATCCCAGATACATGAGAAAAGGGTGAGGATGTTACGTTGATTGCAACTGTTTCAAGTGCATTACCTCATTTTCCTGCCCTACATGAACTAAATGTATTGGTAAAGGATTTGATCTTTGCACATGTGAAATCAAAGGTATTGCCATCTATTTCTTAAGATAAAAATAATAAAATTTCACTTGCAAGATTAAAATATATTGGTAAAATGACATGTGCTCCCAGTATCACTGCCAGTACTTGTAAAGCCACCTATTTTATACTTAACTGCCAACAATAAAATGAAACAATGGCAATTTAAAAGATTTGGGAAAATCTCTCAAAAATTTATTGTTTAGTGTAAATTAGAGAAAGGTAAAATTATTTGAAAAACATACCTGATTTGACAACAGAGCAGAAATCTTCTGTGAGGAGTTTGGGTGGGCGTCGTGAGCCTCAACTTGAGCTTCTGTCTTGCACGGCACACAAGAGGAGAGTGCTGAGGCGGCACACAGAGGAGAGTGCCGAGTGCGGCACACACGGCACTGCAGGGCTGAGATGTGCAGTTGAACAAGCCTGGGGGATGTGGAGGACAATGTTGATGTGGCTGGCAGTGATGTGTGCATTTTATGAGGGAGGATATAATATAGGAATTCTCATAGAATTCTCTGCAACTTTCTAATTTTACAGCAGCATATGGATGTGCTGGCATCACAAATCACTGGTTATAAAATGTCTTCTCATATCAATGCTTCATAATGCAAATATTTTATTGGATTTTTTCAAATACTTATAGATTTATATGGCACATTTTTAGTATGTTAAGATAGATAAAAGTATGCTATAGATAGCACACTTTTAGTATGTTTTTGTTCAATCAAATTAGCATCATAAATGTATTAGCCACTTCTTTATTTGTATTGTATTGACGTTGCATCACTTGGGTTAAAAATGTGTTTCAATTGACAGGAATGTTCTCAGTACTATTCTGTGCAATTCTCTGCTCTATTCTTATTTATTCGTTGACAAACAAGGAAGTAGTACTAGAACAAGTAAATTTAGAAATTTTTCATGATTCCTGTCAATTGGGGCCATCACATTTCATTTTAATTTGAATACAGACAAATATGGGAAAAAATGGTGGATGTGGATTTAGAATAAGAAACCTAATGCAATAATTATGAGTCAAATTTCCACAACTTCTAACCAATTATTGAATGAAGATGTGGTTGTTTTGTACCTAATAATTACTGCTCAGTATTTCAGACATAATACTGGGTTAACATTTATCTCCTGATGCCTTACTTGAAGAATTGATCATGGAAATGGCATTCTGCATTTTTTCATTAAAGTTTAAGCAAGAATTTTAAATGCTCTGCTAAAC
>NW_025943724.1:0-260 GCF_000764305.2 Hyalella azteca | reverse complement strand
GTCGGGCTAACTTTGTACAATGATGCATTAGTTTAGAGTAAGTTTATGATTATGAGTATTAGAGTATTAGAGTATTATTATTAGAGTATTATGAGTATTAGAGTAAGTTTATGTCACTGCATTATTAAAAATATTCAGTGGTTCAGCTGGCGAGTGGCCGTTTGTATTATTGGTTTTAGGTACAAGTGTATAGAAAACAACCAACGAAAACGACGAAACTTTTATTCAGAAGTCCAGGCGAAGTAGTTAACATCTTCCAT
>NW_025943723.1:0-32667 GCF_000764305.2 Hyalella azteca | reverse complement strand
ATATTTTAAAACAGAAACAAGTTTTTAAAACATTCTCTGCTGCAATTCAACACATTAACTTTCATGCTGCCATACAATAATCCATTAAAATAATTGAAGAAATATAGGCTTCATCAAATCTGGTCGTAACTTTGTTTATTTGCTCGTTTAACCTTTGGATCTCAATTCTTCACAGACCTCACTCGACGGCTTCTAACGACTCACTGGCGGGCGCGAACGAGAAGATAGCGGCACCTTCTACTCTCCTCGTGTGTACAGGCTTACTAGCCGGATAGTATAACCAAGCGACCGACACTTGCCAGATTTACTAGCCGTCTGCACTATCCCCATGTACAAACACCTTTACTGCCGACTTGCGATCGTGTGAGTCTCTTATATTTCGAAGCATGTTAGGTAACTTTAAGATATTGCCCTCTAAGCATAATCTCTTATCTCACGATTTCAGGTATCGTAATCGTAGTTCAAGCCCAACCGCAGCCGTTGGCACAAATCGTAATCAAACCCCAACCAAGCGTTGGCATTATAATACCTAAGTAATCAATTTCAAAGCTCAACCCAGCATTGACAAATGCTATCAAAAGCGAAGAAACGCCAGAAATAGTTTCTCCTTCTTGCCTGCCAAAACCATTTTGTGTAAGTAACTAATGATATACTGCGCAATTGACATAAACCATCCCTGTCATGCCAGTTGTAATCATGTCATCAGTAGTCAATTAACAACGCTCTGCTGCAACGTTTTTAATTAACCCGAAACAATGGGAGTCTAGCCCCTGCCTAGTGTAAGTTTTATTTGTGTCTTACTCGACCTATCAACTAATGATAAATATTATTTCAGCTTACGTCACAAAGCCATCAAGTCACTTACGTCACCATTGTCACCAACGATAACAAGTAAAAACTACCAAAAGAAAAGCGTCGTTTTACTTGCTCACCATACCAGATCCTTGTCATCATCAGCGAAAATGTGGCATAGGATTTACTTTAGTGGCCAATTGAATAGCACTTCAATAAATTAAGTAGCTACTCATTCAATTAAGTAACGACTTAATTAATTGATAAAATGCATTAAGTAGTCCCTCTATAAACTAAATTGCGCCTCAAAGGCTCAATCTATTAAGTAGAACATCAATCTATTGAGTATAATCTCAATCAAAGTAGCGCATCCTTCAATTGTGTAGCTAAGAATACAAGTACTTAAATGCACTTATACTAAAACATTCTTGTATAAAAATCTACCGTTGAAGTTGAAGGCGACGCAGGCAGGCTGCGCCCCGCACAGCTGCAGGCAGCGCTGCGGGTTGGTCACCGCGCCCACGGACGCCCCCGACAGCAGCTTGCTGGCTCCTATACAGTGGAGAATGCAATAATTAGTGCAATAGTAATATATGAAGATAAAACAAAATTTTGTCCTACATTATCAGTACAACGCCGAGACCGGCTTGCTGAACCCTACCCAGTGAAGAGAACAGAAGTTCACTCAAAATAGTAAATTAACTGAAATGTACACTAAAAGTCTTATCCTGTTTTATGAGTAAAATAGGTCCCATTTAATCAATGAGGAATTATATTATTTTCGGCAAACAGGTGTGGCCGACATTGCTAAACATAAATAGTCCCTAACCCAAACAAAAATCGGGTAACGGATACGCTTCAATTCAGAAGTCATTACGCTTGGCTTATTGTTACTTCGCGTCTGTTTGGTAACACGATCGAAATCATTGTCCGGTCAGAATCTCCTTTCCAACTTTATAGTGTCATGAGAGTGTGATAAGGGTTGGCCGAAGCCGTGTCGTGCCAAGCTTGCAAGCTGCTGAGAGGCTGTACTTTCAGCCCGGCCGAAGTGGACATTATCGGCTGATTTACGTGCTCACCGGGTCCTAGCCGGCAACTGATTCAGAGTTGGGCCCGCATCTAATTCTTGTCAGAAAAACGGCCTTCAGGATTCTATTTAATGTCACACAAATGACAAAGAAGAGAAAGCTGATGCAACTGTTACATTGGGTTAAATTTTAGATGAACAGGTGAGAGTAGATATGATACACAGTAACTAACTATAAGTGGGGTCATAGTCTTTATAAAACACAATTGTTCAATTGAAATGGTTATAAACAAAATTAATAATAGAATAAAAGAATTGAATTTCCACTCCATTTTTGAGACACTAAAATCGTAAACGATGCTTTGATTTATTCATCTCGTCTATTCATCATGCTACTCAATTAAATCACATACCTACTTTATTGAATCATCTACATGAATACATTGAAGCTAACGAAAGAATTCATTGAAAACAAAGGACCCTTTGTATGCTGTTTGTAACTCTCGTTCCCTCGCCTTTACGTACAAAGAAAATGTGCTATACGTACGTAGAAGCATTGACGACCATTAATGCGTCGGATGACAAAGGGCTAGCAGTTCCAAAACATTATTGCGAGCATCGATCACTAGTGGCACAGCGGGGTCACGAGCCAAACTTAGTTAGGTACTTGTTGATTAACTATAAAGTTTAATGCCTAAATCCGGTCTGCTGGGGGTACCTATTCAATAAAATATTTACATGAGAATGCAATATTTGCATACGAATGTGGTTAATGTTAACCAATGAGAGAAGCGATACGTTCCTACAATCTACATGGCGGCAAAGTAGGCCGTGGCGGCGATCACAGCCACAATGCTGTTCGCGTGCACCAAGCCTCCTAGAAATACCATGATTGCTGGTAACACAGCACCAGACACCGCGTAATACTCACCCATGGTGGCAGCGGAGTAGGTAGTGGCGACCACCGCAGCACCACTCAAGTGTACAATGGCGACCAGGAATACCACGGTTGCTGGTAGCACAGCACCAGCCATCATTTGAACAAGTCCTCTCCGCTACAGTGAAGTAAATTGATGCTTGTTTACGCAGATGTTGTGGACGTGGTTGAAAATGGTACGAGATTAAACTGAATAATATTAATTTACTTTAAGGCCAAGCACGAGTTAGGAAAAAGTTGGTGCTCTGGAACAAAAATGAAACAAAACTGGAAGATTTGCAAAGTTCAAGATTTTCGTAAATTTTTCCGCTCAATTATCGAAAAGGTGAAAAGTATCGGTCTGCACAATTCCTGTTTAGACCTTTGAGGACGCAAAAGATTATAATGAACTTAGACACTTGAAACTTCAAAAAGTTAGCATAGACACTTGATGCCTTGTCGTTTAATGTTGATTTTTATTTATATCAATAAAAATGGGCGATTAACTACAATATTACATATATGTTCCTTCGTACGCCAGATGCTCTTCTGGCCAGGGCAAATTTTATTAAGCGCATTGCCGGTTACTTGATGCTGAATTGAAAGATTCAGATATTATTTTTGACCTGCAAAAACCCAAGCATTTTTTTGTTTATTTTCCTCCATTTTATGAGGCTTAAAACAATTCATATCGAATGTCGGAATCTTGGCATCGATGTCAAACTACAGTATTTATTGGCTCGTCTCCCGCGCTGTTTCCCTCTTACAACCTTCAAATTCAATGAACACAATAAGATATCATGGAATTGACTTGTATCTATGAATTGACGAATCAAGGTACATGTTTGGGTTTACAAATGAAACAAAACTGGAAGATTTGCAAAGTTCAAGACTTTCGTAAATTCATCATCATCATCTCTCCTATATATGACCTTGTTGTGGGAAAAAATAGCACCCGATTTCAAAAATGACTGAATATAATCAGTGCAGTAGATTTAGTCTGAAGCTCAACCTTCAAACTAAGTAAAAGTAACATTTATATAATGCAGCGTCGCTAACGGAGTTTGTGGGTACGTGTCCATGGGCCACGGCTCCACACACTAGATACTCTAATTTAATTTTAAATTTAGCATTCAAACTTCGAAAATAATATCTAAAAGCGGATTCGCTGACGTAGATTGTAGGTACGTGTTCATGGGCCACAACTCCACACATTAGCTATTCTAATTTAATTTTAAATTTAGCATTCAAACTATGAAAAATAATATCTAAATGCAGATTCGCTAACGGAGATTGTATAGGTACGTGTTCATGGGCCACGACTCCACACATTGGCTTTTCTAATTTAATTTTCAATTGAGCATTCAAACTATGGAAATTAATATCGAGATGCAGACTCGCTAACGGAGATTGTAGGTACGTGTTCATGGGCCACGACTCCACACATTGGCTTTTCTAATTTAATTTTCAATTGAGCATTCAAACTATGGAAATTAATATCGAGATGCAGACTCGCTAACGGAGATTGTAGGTACGTGTTCATGGGCCATGACTTCACACACTAGTCTCCCGACGACCGGCAGGGCGCCGCATATTTGAATGGCTGCAACGCTCGATAAATGCGACCAAATTACCCGGCACAGCAAACGAGATTCTCGCTAGCAAGAGAAAAACAGAACTGCATGCGATCCAATGACGGTCAAGTCATTCGGACGTTAGTATAATGATGGCACACTTTAGAGCTGCAGATATTAGGCCCACTTAGTATAAAATATTAATTCTTTCATCCCTGAGCGATAGAACGAAGTTCGATCCAGGCAATGATAGGAATGGTAAATGCAGGAAATGACGGCAATGACGGACAATGATGGAGATGCAGACGAGGGGTGAGTGGGAGTCACACCACGTGTAATGGCGTGAAGCATGTCACACCACAAATAATCGTTTCAGATCAACTCTTCTATCTTCAGAATGACTCTTCATTGGAATGGCTCATCATTGGGATGAATCTTCATCACGACTTCATCATTCATCAGAATACCACTTCTTATTAAGGTCTTCAGTATGAACCCTGTATTGATCGAGAGGCTCGTCGCATAATGTCATGTTTCAACTGAGCCTCGATAATTCCGACGTAACATCATTAGTGCGCGAGTCTATAACAAATTGGATCTTTAATCAACTGATGTAAAATGATGCCCTTAATGGTACCCTCACGACGCTGCCCTGATGGCATCAAATTGTTGGAGGCGCACTGATATCTTAAGGTTAATATTTACTTGGAATTGTAGACACCCAACACGAACAACTTTTATAAATACACTGCCTGAGACACGTGCGTTGCGGAATTGATATCGAAAATCTGATTAATAATTCTTTGAGCCATCAGGTTTGGGAATTATTACTCCTGATATGATAGAAAATTCAGGTCATTCATCGCATCTAGATTTGAGGTGATATATGTCTGTATAATAATCAATAAGCTATTAGGACAAGAAGAGTCGAACAGCTTAGAAGTCATGGTTCCAGCGACTCAGAAATTCCCAGTGAAGATAAGTGCCTTCATTAGCGTCTTTCACGTACAAGTAAAACCGTCGTGATGGGACAAAACAAGCAGAATAAGAGAATATGTTGCTGGAGGTTGGGCTGCTCCCATCATATAGAAGTAGATAGTTATGGCCAGATCATTTATATTGGGCCAACCAAATCGAAGCAAATGAAGTTCATGTAGAAAACCTGGGATTTCTTATGGATACTCAAATGATGTACGTTCAAATATATGAACGGCGATGTGTATGTAGCTAAAATATATTTTAAATGAAGGTTTCATTGAAGGCCAGAGAGTATTTGTTATTGTCAATTTCCTTATTGTTTTTCTCTATTCGGCGAATTTGGCTTTAAAAATAATATAGGTCTAAAAATTACTTTTCAAAGGCAACACTTCCAAAGAATCCAGTGTCTCCAATCATACGGATGTAGAATGAATTTCTCATTTAATTTTCGAATATTAAAAAAAAATTTTAAATTTTTTTTAATATAAAAAATTTTTTTTGAAACGTATATAATTTTTTTTCAAAAGAATTTATTCTATTAATTGATTCATGCATTGTCTCTGACTTCATACATATGTGTGTAAAATTTCAGATCAATTAGACAGGCAAAAGTGTGTGAAATATCAGTTATAAGATTTGTAGCTGACAAAATTATTTTTTCAATTTTTTTAATTTATAAAATCATTTATTATGACATTTGAATCATGCATTATCTCCAACTTTACACAAGTGTGCAAAATTTCAGTTCGATAGGATAAGTAGAAGTGTGTTAAATTTCGATTACAAGATTTGTAGCAGACAGAAAGACAAACAGACAAACAAGAAGTGAAGTTAAAGAGAAGTGTTGTAAAAAGAAGCATTATTCCTGTCACAAAGAAGGTTGTAGACTTCTCCAGAACGTAAATTACATCGATTTGAGCAGCACGACTTTGAGCCGCCGCCTAACATGCCACCTCCAGACCGGAGGACCGAAGAACCACATGAAAGAAGCTCATAAACTGGACACCACTTCGAATCTCGTGAAAAACTATAGAAAGAGACTGCTGGAGGTTATAAAGATGAAACGACATGCCATCGATTATTAACATTGCAACTATGTTAGCATTTTCAAACTATACGAATAATGCATATATATGTTTAGTCTTAAAATGCCTAGCAAATTACGGACCAGGCAATAAGTCCAGACGAAGCTATGCAGGAGCATATGTTCAGTCTTATAATGCCTAGCAAATTACGGACCAGGCAATAAGTCCAGCAGCTATCTCAATCAATCGTCAGTTATGGAAAGATCGGGTTCATAAGGCCGGATCCCTTATGAATCAAGTCACGAAAAGTACAGGAATCGGCAACAGGCCATGGGTATATTTCTTCAGTGCCGACATTTCTTTTCTATTCAAATAGTTGTGTCTGAAGGTGTTGGGGAATTTTGCATGTTCAAGCGTTTGAATTTACATTTTGTTCTGAAAATGTAGTGCTTCTTTTCTTATTACACATTGATAAGTTCAATCAAATACTAGTATTGGGCTCATACATTAATTAATTTTCGAGTTATTCAAGAAAACATTGGAAAAATGGGGCGTAAGAATAATTTCGTCGCTAACTGTACAAGGCAAGCAGTAATGAGACGATGTATTGCGACTATCGCCATGAAAATCGCAATACGAACACATTCAAACATTCCCAAGTTTGTAATATGACATTTTTGCATGAACATGGCAGCACAAATGCAGGGTTCAACATCAAAGATAAATATTGTTGTGACAAGTGATGTACTGGCTCTAAGACACGCAAGATGTACAGATGTATATCACAAATGGTATGACCAGATGTACATCCCAGATGTACCAGATGTACATCACAAATTGCCGAACGATTTTCTCAAATTGCTTTATAGTTATTGGAAATGAAAACCAAGTAATTCATTACACCAATTTCTGATGATTTATCCACATAATTTGAGCCTGATCGATGGCCGGTGCATTTGTTCCAGAATTTGTCAGTGACCGACAATTCAGTTGAGCTTCCTAGTGGTCGAATTAGATTGTCATTAGACACGCCAGCGCCGAAACAAAAGCCATTGTCCAGGGTCCTTGTTTTGAGTGATTGATTATGGTTCGTTGCGAGGCATTATCGTGAAGACCTAAATGTCCCGCTTCGATTTAGGAATTGTGTTGGAATAAAATAATGTGTATTTTTACTTATCAGGGTTCATTTATTATTCATTTAGGTTCTGTGGTTTTATTAGAGAAGATTATATATGCTCATTACTCATGAATAACATTCCTATGATCAGGGGCACTTAAGCTAAATGATGCCCATACTCACTATGTCGTCATGACATCATGCAGCCATGTTCACTCGTACTCATCACGTCACCAAGACTCACTCGTACTCATCACGTCACCATGCTCTTAAGAAAACAGAAAAACCATGGAATTCCATTCGAAAAACGAATGGAATTTAGTGTATCTTCAAATATTCTCCAACATAAAAAAATGTTTATAAAATTTGAATGAGTTCCAAGATAATTAACAAAGAGAAACTCGTCAACGGTTTTTATGAGACGGGATATAAAACATTACAAAAGCCATGAGGATATTTAAAACTTCCAAAAGTTGATTCGCCAATTTAATGGCCATTGATGGCAATGTTGCAGTTCTGAGGTTACAGTTTGTTCATCATCAAAGGCAATTTCATAAATTTTTATGGTATAGAATTGAGAAGCTGCTTAGTGTCTTAATATTCCATCATAATACTTTCGATTGCATCTTATATAGCAGGTAATATGATCTCTTCGCCAATGATGTACGGTTTGCCCTTCTTTGCTATGTTTAGAACAATGCTGTACGAAGCCTTCGGACCTCCTTTACTATCAGCGCTTGCAGACGACTTCAAGAATGCATACACGAAAGCTCGGTTAAACTCTTTATTTTTTCATCGTTTTGAAATAATCAAGATCTTCTTTTTTCTTATCAGAATTAATCATCTCTAAATGTTCTTTCATTTTAGACTGTTGCGTTGCATCGTCGCCGGAAATCTTTTCGAACAACACACACATACTGTAGGCTTAGTTTCATTGACGAGCAATGGCTCAAAGCCAAATCTCAAATAATCCGGGTAATTTTGACTACATTTTTTCTTCCCATTGTTATTGGATATTATGAGTATTGAAACTTAATATTGGTGCCTAAATCTGTGCAAATTTTCAACACAAAAACACAAGCAGCACAAAACAGGCACAGATCAAACTGTTGTTATATCAGCGACAGGCCACAGGCCTATTTCTTCAGCACCGATATTAATATAAGAAATAGCGGATAACTAAGAGCAAATGATCTCGCGTACGCGTCGCAAACACGTTCCCTATCAAAGTTTTGATACCTGTCAGCCGCTGGCTCAGTGACATTATATATTCGGCTTAGGGGCGAATCACGCGCTTAGAGGCCACCAAACTGCATTCAGCGGCTATTCACGAGCCGATTGCGGGAGTCGATTGCTCGATAGGCCGAATATACAAAGTTCTGAATGTGTTACGAGCTTGTACGAATTCGTTCAATGACAAAGTGCAAGTACAAATAAAGGTGGGATTAGGTTGTGTCAAACCAGTAATTACCGAAATCAATAAAAACAAAAACAGTATTAATTCCTAAAATGTATAAAAGTAAGTTTATTGTAAAAAGTATCTCGTGGTGACAGTGCACTCGGTTTGCTGTCATGTACATGCTTCATGTATGCGTGTGCCGTCTGCCCATTCTAGACATACACACGATATGCTATCAATATTGTTCAATCTTAACATTTAATTTAACTTTATAAACTATTAATATAAAAGTTTTCCATATAACTTATTGTCTTCAATTTAAATTTGAACAAATTTAAACTTTCATGTAAAAAAACGTATCTTCCTTCGAGATCTCGATTTTCCCCCTTGATCGACCTCCGGTCAACCTTTACCAATTTCTCGACTCTTATCAATTTATCTACCCGTTGAGTTCCGCCTATAAACCCCAGTGGGTCGATATAAACCCCGATATAAACGCCTATAAACCCCAGTGGTCGAAGGAGTCATCAGCACCAGTGCCTCCCGTCAGCACTGTGAAAAGAGGCATCAACTCCGGTGCCTCTCGTCAGGACGGCAGAAGGAGTCATCAGCTCCAGTCCCTCCCGTCAGGACGGCGGAAGAAGTCATCCGCTCCAGTCCCTCCCGTCAGCACTGTGAAAAGAGGCATCAACTCCGGTGCCTCTCGTCAGGACGGCAAAAGGAGTCATCAACACCAGTGCCTCCCGTCAGCACTGTGAAAAGAGGCATCAACTCCGGTGCCTCTCGTCAGGACGGCGGAAGGTGTCAACAGCTACAGTTACTGTCGTCAGCACTGTGGGAGGTGTCATCAGCTCTAGTCCCTCCGACCAGCGCGGTTTAAGGTGTCATTAATTCCAGCTCCTGACGTCAGGACGGGGGAAGGTACCATCAGCTCAAGTGAATCCCGTTAGGACGGCCGAATGAGTCATGAGCTCCAGTCCCTACCGTCAGCACTGTCTTTGGTGTCATCAGTACGATGGCTAATAGTTTCGTAGCGCTCGCCGAGTGGCATTTTAATTAGATGTTGTTGTGATGCACTGATGCGGTACACTGTAATAAGCAATTAAATATTTTCCGTGAAATGCTTAGGTTTATTAAGTACTAATATACAGTTTGTTATCCATAATGCTTAATTGCCTCCAATACTAACAACATAACGCGATATTTTAAACATCTTGTAATGCTAATAATAAGCCAGTACATTTTCGGTGGCCAGTTAAATAATTAATAACACTCCGGTAGTCGGATTATAATCTAAAGTTTCGTATATTTTTAAAAAATACTTCAATTCTAAAAGTGTAGCACAATCGTTCTTGAATCATTTGGTCAGTTGGCAGCCATGACAGGAATATGTAGCTTCCTTTCATGTCCAATTTCTCCCACGCCTCAACACGTGTAACACCTCCTCATGAATGTCAATTTTATCTGGGCTATATTACGGTCTCTGGGTTAGTCTGTATATTACCTAATATAATAAAAATATACTGTGTTAAGGTGCCATGTTTATTCATATTATGGCGTTATTTTCTTCGAAATGACTATTTATCTTGTCAACGCTCACAAGTCCTCACAAGGGGCTAGGGTAGACTCAAACTCCAGCATCAGTTAGATGAGGCGTGTACGGTACGATTTTTTCTTGTGCGTTTAAAATTACAAAATTAAAAATTCTTGTTTCTCTTGTGATTTGTTTAAAATGATTATTGTACAATAACTGATGATTCATAATATTGATAAATTACCTATCTGGACGCATTGATAAACTTAACCAAGTTTAAACTGTTGATCATCTTGCTACGAATGTCCAATTTAATATACTAGTATTAATACTGTATGTTGCAGTAGCTTGTGTATAATTAAAGAGTAATGATGCATGAAGGTTACTCTTTAACCTCTCTCTTCAGAAATCAAAAGGAAATTCCATTTCCTGTGCAATATTTTGGCCACTATAGTCTCATATAATCCCTGATTGAGCTCTAATTCGAAGGTTGTTTACTAGAATTATCACATTCATCCCGGGAATTGTTCCATTGTAGTTACTATAAATTGTTAGCTGTCAAAGGTGCTGCTTGCAGCATTACCTTGGGTTTGTGCCTCTTAACGAGCTCTGGGTATTTGATATCTGCCGGGGTCATTAGGGCTAAAAGTCTGTGTATTCTTCCTCTAAATTAAATAAATATTTCAGTCATACTCTCGGCGTGTCAGTGACATAAATTTCACTGTTCATTCGCCATAATTATCCCTCAACGTTACAAGAGGCCCCTTTGAAACCGAGCCGGCGCCATTCTCCTGCCAATTTTAACAGCCAATTCAAGCCGTTTCTCACCTTATTACATGTATACAATAGAATATACAGGGGTTGGATAAAATAAGGGAAACTCCTGAGAAATCCATAAAATATATTTTAATATGGCGTAGGTCAATATTTTGCGGCAAATATGGCCTCAATTCTTGTAGTATTTATTCATAGAAATTGTGAAGTGTTAACAAAGGAATTCAAACCTATTCTTCAGTTAAAACTCCCTTAAGGTTTTATAAAAGACGATGGCGGTGGGAATCGACATGTGACTTGCATCTCTAAAATCGTACAGATATGCTCGATAATATTTAGGTCTGGTGATTGTGGTGGCCAAATGAGATGCTCAACATCATTAGAATGTTCCTCGTGCCTTAAACAATTCCTCCCCTCAGGAGGTACTTCTGACGGCAGTCTGTGTCACTCTGTGCTCGTCAGAAATCCTATGGGATATCCCGCTCCTAAGGAGATTGTTCCTGAGTGTCCCACCGCTGAGCTCGCGGTGTCTGCCACTCTGCCCGTTGGTCTCAGTTGTGGGGTTAAATTATTATGTAGGTAGGATTCCTTACATTTCCCTTCTCTATCTCTCTCGTGCTGGGGGCCGACATCCTTGTAAGCGACCTCTTGTTCGAGTGTCTTAGTTTCAGTTGCTTTTCACCTGTCCCTCCTTGATACTTCGTCTCTTCGAGAGGGCGCAGCCGTAGGCCATAAATTTTACTCTTAAATAAGCCCTTGAGCCTATGCCTAGCTTCACCATGCATTAACTTTACTCAGCCTCAGAACTAGAAGCCGCAGACTACGCTTGAACTCCGTAATCCAAACAAGCGACACACTACCGAAAGATAATAGCGTCGTAGGTCTTCAGCCAATGCAAAAGCATGCTCGCTCATAAACAGGCAGTTTCCCATCTGGCTGTACCTACTCCGGCCTAACCTCTTCTGGCCTAACCTATTCACGCTGTCCCGGCTCACATCCTTTTTGCAGCCAATTACTGGCTCAACCAGCACACTTGGACCGCCTTTCTAACTTCTTGCAGCCAATGAGGTTAGGTTAGGTCCGCTCAGGTTTTTTTTTGGGTGAAGAAAGGTTGCAGCTCGTATAGGTTAGGCCTGAAGAGGTTAGGCCAGATGAGGTTTGGCCAGATGCAGTATGGCCATGTTTGCCTTCAGCAAGCTTATTTTGTGGCTGTGGACATCCGGCGCTATGGCTTTGAGCACTTGACTTCATAGGCCGTTATGCACTCTAGCGTTCTTACCTATGGAAAGGAATATGAACTAAGTGTGAAGTTCTCGAAGTGCGCCCCCTCTTCGAGATACTAATGCTGCTTCTTTCGGGTCAGCTTCAGCGGACTGGACAATTGAGACCTTCCGCCCCTTGTGAGTGATGAAAATTTTTTTGACTTAAGAAACTTTTGACAAATAAGACCCTCCACCTCTTTGGTGATGTTCATCTTGATTTTCGGTGCAAGATAGCTAAATAGCTGAAGCGCTAGTAAACATTTGGTTACTAAACTAACTAACTTGAAAATATTCCAGCTGTATGGATCGAGGTTTTATCATCTTGAATGATGGCGTTCCATCCCGGAAACAGTGCTTGAACCATTGCATTACAATCGACACACGTGATTACATTATAATTTCTTGCGGTTTAGCTCCGACATGCGTGAGGGCGTTGACAAATAATAATTAGTGTAAACAAGATATTCATTACCAGGTCGTTTGCTAACAGGACGTTCATTTGCAGGACATTCATTAACAGGACGTTCGTTAACAGGACATTCTTTAACAGGACATTCATTACCAGAACGTTCGTTCATTAACAGGACGTTCGTTAGCAGAACGTTCGTTAACAGAACGTTCGTTAGCAGGACGTTCGTCAACAGGACAATCATTAACAGAACGTTCATTAACAGGATGTTCGTTAGCAGCACTTTTGTTAACAGGACGTTCATTAACAGGACGTGCATTAACAGGACAATCATTAACAGGACGTTCGTTAACAGGACGTTCATTAGCAGGACGTTCACTAACAGGACGTTCGTTAGCAAGACTTTTGTTAACAGGACGTTCATTACCGCTATTTTCATTAACAGGACGTTCAGTAACAGAGGGAAAATTCTCGATGAAGAGGAATCAAGTAGTCAGTAAATTTGTCACATGCATCTTTAATGCTTAGCCATGACTGTATGGGGCAGCCATGACTTTAGTGGGAGGCCCTGGCTTTATTGGCGGCACATCTCGCGAACTATCATCCTAAGGAAAACCTTAACACCTTGAATGTGGTATGTAGTACCTACCACCGGTATGAAATACGCCCTGTATACGACATAGCTGCAGTTAACGTGTTAAATCTTAAAACATTTCAGGGACGCCAGGAAATGATGCTTGACAGTATCGCGCTCTTATAGTGGATGAAGGAACAAGTTGGTTCAGCGGCACTCAGGATACCAGGTTATGGCATCCTTCAGCGGTTTGAGGTATCCTGCGATTTGGGGTGAGCTTTTCTTGAGGAAAACCTTGACAGGTGCACCCACTGTATAGGGAGAGAATTAAACCTTAAAGTGATTTCAGCTGGAAGAAGAATGAAACAATGAGCAATGCCAGCATGAAAAAAATGAATTAATCGTTACAGCGATGTCAGTACGAAAAAGAAGAATTAATCGTAACAGCGATGTCAGCTAGGAATATGTATATATGGGCTGTTCGGGTGCGTATCCAATATACTAATCGTGTCGGGATGATACCTGGGAATTTCATTCTTAATAATAGAACTCTATGAAATGGAGTAATAAGAGACTTGCATTTAAAAATTAAAACGGATTAGGAGACTTGTATAAAAAATTAAAACGGTGCAGTAGCGTCCTATCGTCAACCAAAAACTTCAAGAAGAGACAAGTGCAGGCGATGTAGGCGAAAGCTAGACCATGCAACAAATATGGCGGCCGATCCCACAATGCATCTCTCGATTTGGTGCCGTGGCATCATCCTTTCGAGCCCGATTGGTTAAGACAGTATCCCTAAAATCAAGGAAAACTACGTTTTCCGTGTTTTTAATCTCATTTTGTAGGGAGAAGTATTAAAAATCGAAAGCAAAAAACCACAAGGCAATAGCTATCATAGTTTTTTCGTAAGGCGTTTTGAATGTTTTAGTAAAGAGAAAACATTATATAATAAATGTACCAGAAAAATCACATTTATAGATAATTTTTTGCGTTAAACTGGACAAGAAAAAGTCTAAAGACGCGCGACAGTGTCCTCAATACGAGTAGTTGTCAATGGGAAAACTGGGGCTGCAGTATCAAGTAATTTTTCAACATTTTCCTATTTTTTTCCATCCCTGAATAATTGAAATTTCATTAAAACGCCATTTTAGAGTCGATTTCCTCATATAATTTTCGAGCCACAGCATTAAGACATATCATTCGATTTGTCCATACAACCTCCATCGACTCTAGAAGTCCTCTTTTATGATTTAAAAATGGTTCGGATTATACGACTCTGGACTCTGTTGTCAATGGAGACGAGACCTGGATACACTACACTCTTCTCTATACACTTGACAAAGTTCTTCTTGAAATTCCATCGCCGATTTCTTCTTAGCGGCCAGGGCCTATGCTTTCAAAAAGAGTTAAGAGAGCTTAAGTTCATCAGTCAATCATTGACGGCCATTCAAGCAAAATTCACCAATCATAGGAAAGAGCAAGAGAAAGCTCCCTTATGTGGCAAGACTAAAGTCACAGGGACGCTGGCTTGGTAAGGTATTGGAGTTGGGGAATCAAACAACTTGCATATGCTTCCTATCCGCGCATAGCAACGACCCTAGCGCGGGTCGCCTGCCGAAGACAACCACTGCCCTGGATGTAATGGACCATCATGATTCCTGCCTTCCGGAACGTAGCCTTCAACACTTCAAGCCGTCCGTATCTAGGCCGTGGGTCGAACCAGCCCTCGGTCGAACGGCCACTTGTCGAAGGACGATAAATTTTGGAACAGAAGCTGTCTCTTATACACATCTAGATGTGTATAAGAGACAGCTTTAGAACTGATCGCAGTCGGATAGTTGGTGTCAACAAGGCTCTTGTACACACACCCTGCACACACACGGGGGCTTTAGAACTGATCGCAGTCAGATAGTCGGTGTCAACAAGGCTCTTGTACACACACCCTGCACACACCGGGCTGTGACCAGAACATTTTCAAAGTTCAACTAATTGGAATATCTTATCTTTCGCTGGGATGTAATTTAAAGACTGAAATCAAGATGTTCTAAATCAGTACGTACAAGTTGTACATTATATTGAAGTTAAGACGTACTGAAATCCTCAATATTATTTCACTAGATATTCATGTAGTTAGTTGTATGCAATAGACTCACTGGTCTTGTTTTCGCTGCGCCGGGCGATGAGCCACTTGTGACCCGAGCAGACGTAGCCTGGGGAGGAGTAGTTGAGGGACGCCATGACGTCCCGGGGGACATAGGACGGGGGCCAGTGTTGTACGCACACCTTGTTAGCAGGACAGGGACTGCTGGCGCATGGGTCCTGTTGGCAACAACGTAAACAAGAGGACAGTGCTGTACGCACACCTTGTTAGCAGGACAGGGACTGCTGGCGCATGGGTCCTGTTGGCAACAACGTAAACAAGAGGACAGTGCTGTACGCACACATTGTTAGCAGGACAGGGGCTGCTGGCACATGGGTCCTGTTGGCAACAGCTTGAACAGGAAGTATTCTTCTCGCATTCTTTGTGTGTTCTAATCATTCAAGTAACGCCTAGTCAAATTGACTGACAAATAACAATAAATATAATGATGAATGGTGGGCATCACCCACCATAATCCTGGCTGGCAGCGACATCAGCATCCTGTAGCTGCGCCAGCCCGTCACCACCGCGCTGCCGGCTACCGCAGCCACGAGCTCGCACTCCCTGGTCACGTCTGCACGTGCATTTTAATATTTTAAATAACAATAAGTTTTTAAAACATTCTCTGCCGCAATGCAATAAATTAAATATACTACTACAATACAATACAGTATATTTCCTGTTGTTATAAAATAATCCATTACAAGGCAAGAGGACAGGGACTGAACTTTAACCACTAGGCAGGGTGGCCTAGTGGTTACAGTTCAGAGTACCAAGATTGGNCTTTTCAGTCATGATGTAGAAAGTTAGGTTAAATAGCTTATTTTAATTTGCAATGTATGCGCGCTACCGTGGTCAAGTGGACTAAGGCGTTGCGCGGTCTGCTGCGAGCCCAGGTTCGAGTCCTGCTACGGTCGGATACCTTAACTTACCTGCGGAGAATCGCAGGTAAGTGAATTTATAGGGTTGCAAATAGGATGTCTATATGTAATAATGCAGCTAATTGGAAAAATATGCTCATTTTATGTAACTGTCACGCAAAACATGTATGCCTAAATCCGGTCATATCTCACCATGAAGGGACACGTTCAGAGAACTGCGTTGTGAAGAGCCATGTAGGAATTTCAATAAATATTTCATTTTATACGGTAATCGATGCCATGTATTTTCTTCGGAGCTGTTACCCCGTGATATCTCTGTAGCGACCATGTTTATATATTTCCTCCAGTTACCCCCGCAACTCATTTTCTGGGAACGTTGCTAGCCTAGTGAATTCTAGCAGAGTTACCCATCAATTCTAACTCAACAGTATTATCATGTAATTGCCTTAAGCATCATTATCAATTAGCAACTGCAGTTGATTTTCTGTTAATATGAATTAGATATATATGCGTAATATTAGCACTGACCTAAGACATTGCAATATCAAGTAACTCCTGTAGTCATAATCATTTACAAATCTGTAATACAGCGCGTAACCTGGTCTCCAGACCTAGTTCCAGTAAATGAGGAGAATTACTTCTGTGTTTCATTCCCCAATTCGAAACACAGTTGTAAGACGCTAGCGCAGTCTGGTCTGTGACTTACACGCCTTAGCCGAACCATAGGGCGTTTGGTACAACCAAACGTTTGGCACGAGTCACAGACCTTAAGGGACTCAATACCACGCCGCTAGCATTCCCACGTCTTACAAACCTCTTATGGCACCCAGCAAATTAAATTATCTACACAGCATCAATCAGCTAGAGAATCAGTGTGGGGCGAACTTACTCTAAAAGGCGAGGATAGCCTCCTCATAAGAGTCATTTCTAGATCACCTAACAGCTCCTCTGATAACGATAAAGTACTAAACAGCCATTTGCAAAGCATGACTTTCAGCAGGTCACATACGTTGATCGTTGGTGACTTTAACCATCCAGAAATAGACTGGGTCGATGAGTCTTCTCCAAGAGATGGGAATCACCCAGCATCCCTATTCTTGGAGTCTGTGCGAGACTCATTTTTAATCCCGAACATCACCAAACCAAACCATTTTAAGGGTAAACAGACCCCAAATATTCTAGATCTTGTGTTTACTAGTGAAGAATCAATAATAAGCAATGATCATTGATCAAAAGCCACCACAAATCATTGTTTTTCAGTATTAAGTGCTATACAGAAAAGACCTTCGGAATAAATGTTCAGACTTAAAATGCCTAGCACCATATCGAACCCGGTGTGAGTCTAGTAGCTAATTCAAACTATCGTCAGTCATGAAAAGATTCGGTCAAATGACACGATTTTAGATCTTTTGTGAACAAGTCACGAAAAGTAAGAATAGGCAACGGGCCACATCAGGCCTACTCGTCAGCGCCGACATCGCCATGTTATGTTACGTAATGTTATGAACAATAACCAACTATAAGTTGGATCATAGCCTTGACAAAGCACAAATAGGTAAATTGGAATGGTAATAAACAAAATTAATAATACAATAAAATAGTTTAATTTACACTCTATCTTTGAGACACTAAAATCGCAAACGATGCTCTGATTTATTCATCTCCTCTATTCATTCCATTCAATCACATACTTTATTGATTCATCTACATGAATACATTACAGCTAAGAGGGCTTTCTCAAAACAAAGGGACCCTTTGTCTGCTGTTTGTCACTTCCGTTCCCTTGTCTTTACGTACAAAGAAAATGTAGTATTCGTACGTTGAAGCATTGATGACCATTAATGCGGTGATCGACAAATGGCTAGCAGTTCCAAAATATTGGTGCGAGCATCGCTAGTGGCACATCGGGATCACGAGCTATACTTAGTTAATATTTGTTGATTGACAATGGAGTTTACTGCCCAAAACCGGTCTATTCGATATAATATTACATAGGAATATAATATTTTCCTACAAATGCGGTTAATGTTAAGCACTGAGAGAAGCGATACGTTCCTACATGACAGCAAAGTAGGTCGTGGCGGTGATCGCAGCCACAGTGCTGCTCGCGTGCACCAAGCCTCCTAGAAATAGATTGCTGGTAGCACAGCACCAGCCACCGCATTATACTCACCCATGGTGGCAGCGGAGTAGGTAGTGGCGACCACCGCAGCACCACTCAAGTGCACAATGGCGACCAGGAATACCACGGTTGCTGGTAGCAAAGCACCAGCCATCATTTGAACAAGTCCTCTCAGCTCCAGTGGACTTAGTCGATGCTTGAAAAAGATAAGAGATTAAACTGAATAATAATAATTTCATTAACATCAAGCACGAGTGAGGAAAAGAGTTGGTGCTCTGGAACAAAAAATGAAACAAAACTTGAAGATTTGCAAATTTCAAGACTTTTGTCGATTTTCCCGCACAATTATCGAGAAGTTCAAAAATAACGGTTATCGCAGTTACTGTTTGAACCTTTGAGGACGCAAAAGATTACAATGAACTTGGACGCGCGAAACTTCGGAAAGTTTTGAAAATTAGCACAGTCTTCTAATATTGACTTTTATTTATTTTGATAAAAATAGGCGATTAACTACTATATTATATATTTGTTTCCTCGTAGGCCAGATGCAGTTATGGACAGGACAAATCATGTTCAGCGTATTGCCGGCTACCTGATGCTGAATTTAATAATTCAGGTTTAATTTTTTTGACCTGCGAATGTAAAATTTTTTTTGGTTTTTGTTTTTCTCCATTTCTTGAGGATTAAAACAATTTATATGGAATGTCGGAATATTGGCATTGATGTAAAACTTCAGAATGTATTAGCTCGTCTCCCGCTGAAGTATTTCCAAGAAACAAGCTTCAAATTAAAAATAAAAACACAGAACTAAATAGGATATCACGGAATTGACTTGTATTTGTGAATTGACGAATCAAAGTTCATGTTTGAGTTACCAATGCATCACCTCTCCTAAGGACCTTGTTGAAGGAAAAAATAGCACACGATTTCAAAATGACTGAATATATTCAGTGTTATTAATGCTTTCGTGACTGACGGGACTGTGCCGTCCCGCCCAACGATTTACTCTATAACTTGCATGTAGCGCTAAATTCAAGGCATAGCTAACTACAGGGACATATTAGAAACACTCCTGCGCCTACATATGTCCAATCTAAAGGAATATTAATATATTATCTTTTTGGGATATGTTATTATATAAGCTATTACATGCATTTGCCAAAGGAAGTTTGTGATATTATTCAACTACTAACAAAAAATATTACGAAAATATTTTTTTTATCAAAATCAGTGATGTCGTAAATTGTGTCACCTCAGTTGAAACCATATACTACCGGGATTTGCTAATCCCAACTATATAATTTTTACCATTAACATATATTTAATTATTTTTTACGGAGATGCAATATTCGGTCCAAGTTCATGATGATTCTGTAGAAAAATGCGAATAAAAAGTTGCAGAACACATTGCCGTCACGAAAGGGTTAAGCTCAACCTTCAAACTAAGTTAAAATAATATTTATAATGCAGCATCGCTAACGCAAATTATAGGTACATGTTCATGGGCCACAGTACCACACACTAGCTTTTCTAATGTTTTCTTAAATTTAGCATTCAGCCCATGAAAAACTAATATCTAAATGCAGATTCGCTTACGGAGATTGTAGGCATGTGTTCATGGGCCACAGTCCCACACACAAGATCTTATAATTCAATTTTAAATTTAGCATTCAAACAATGAAAAATTTATATCTAATGCAGGTTCGCTAACGGATATTGTACGTACGTGTTCATGGGACACAGCTCCACACACTAGTCTCCCGACGAACGACAGGGCGAAGCACTCTTGAGTGGCTGCAACGCTCGATAAATGCGACCAAATTACCCGGCACAGCAAACGAGATTCTCGCTAGCAAGAGAAAAACAGAACTGCATGCGATTCAATGACGGTCAAGTCACTCGGGCGTTAGTGTAATGATGTCGCACTTTAGAGCTGCAGACATTAGGCCCACTTAGTATAAAATCTCTATGCTTTTATCCCTGAGCGATGGAACGAAGTTCGATCCAGGCAATGATAGGCATGGTAAATGCGGAGAATGATGACAATGACGAACAATGATGGGAATGCTGACGAGGGGTGACGGCATGTCACACCACAAGTATACGTTTCAAAATCAACTCTTCAATTTTCAGAATGACTCTTCATTGGAATGCCTCGTCATTGGAATGACTCTTCATTGGAATGACTCTTCATTGGAATGACTCTTCATTGGAATGACTCTTCATTGGAATGACTCTTCGTTGGAATGACTCTTGGAATGACTCTTCATTGGAATGACTCTTCATTGGAATGACTCTTCAATGGAATGACTCTTCATTGGAATGACTCTTCATTGGAATGCCTCGTCATTGGAATGACTCTTCATTGGAATGACTTTTCATTGGAATGACTCTTCATTGGAATGACTCTTCATTGGAATGACTCTTCGTTGGAATGACTCTTCATTGGAATGACACTTCATTGGAATGACTCTTCATTGGAATGGCTCTTCATTAGAATGACTCTTCGTTGGAATGACTCTTCATTGGAATGACTCTTCATTGGAATGACTCTTCAATGGAATACTCTTAGTGTATAGATAGTGAGCTTATGGTAAGAATATGCAAGAACAGCTTAACAGGTTATCGATCATTTACCCAAAATTTTACCTTAAATATTACCCATCAAAGTTGACCAATTACCCCCGAATAAAACCTGGTCATTTACCTATAATTTTATTTAGAATCTTGACCATCAAAAATTTGAGCAATGTCTTCCGATCAAAAACCTGACCATTTACACACAATCTTAAGCCCCGTCCACTCACTCAAACATATCGTCAGTCTTGCATGTCATGCCAGGTTTGACCGACGTGCGGACGCTCAAAGTTTGACGTCTTGCATGACGGGTGGGCGGAGTTTGAGGTTTGACAAACCTGGGAAAGACGGACGGGCGAGACCTTTAGGTTCATGCAAGACTGACGGACTTGGGTTCAAACAACTCTTCAGGATGTATTTTAAACAAGTTGCTAAACTTTACAATCAAAATTGTTGAATACAAACTTCTAAGAGGTTCTAGCTATATTGAATTACCAGAAAAATTCAAACATCCAAAGTATAAGTAAATAAATATTAACAACCAAGATAGCATGTGCTTTAAGTGGGTGGTTGCGTGCCACTTCTGCAGACGAAAAAAATGGTAACAGAATAACGAAAATATTGAACAAGAAAGCGGTAGAGTTGGATTTTGTAGGTATTAAATTTTCTATGAAAATTAAAGATATCGATAAATTTGAGAAGATTAATTATATTTCTATATATGTATATAGCTTAAATTATTGTTTGGAGCTATGTCCACTTAGAATAACTAAAACTATGTATGAAGATGTGGTTTCATTATTGTTAATTACATATGAGAATGGAAGTCGTTACGTCTTGATGAAGTTTTGAAGCCATTTATTCATACGGCGAGTCATATGTAGATCTAAATATGTATGTCCATACTGCCTGCGTGCATTTATACGCGAAGACCTACTTGAAGAACTTAAAGATGATTGACACACCCGTCAAATATGTTTTTAGTGACGAGAAACAAAATTTCAAGACCTTTCAAGCATCCCTTCGTAATTTACGCTGATTTTGAATCGAATTTGATGGATATTGATTCATGTCAACCAGACCTAAAGTCGAATTATACGCGGAATATTCAAAAATTTGAGCCCACTAGTTTCTGTTGCTGTACTAAATGCGCAGATGATAATACTCAAAGTGGGAGTTACATAATGGTAGAGATGAGTCCGAAAAGTTTGTGAAATATCGAGAAGCAGAAACACAACGTGTCTATGAATTATTAAATCAATATGATATCCAAAAACGATGTTCCTATCAACTGAAAAATATCACGAACACAGAAATGCTATAATTTGCTATGTCTGTCATGATAAGTTTACCAAGGAAAATTATAAGGTTAGAGATCACAATTACCTAACGGGAGACTACAGAGGCCCAGTGCATCTCAGGTGCAATTTTAAAATTTAAAATCCTAATTTTGTTCCAGTTTTTATGCATATCATAAACCAGTGGTTCCCAAACTTTTTCAGGCTGGCGCCCCCTTTGGCTCCTTAGTGAATTTCTAGCGCCCCCCACAGACGTACGCCACTTTCTTGAAATTTAGTATGCTGCAATTTTAAAAGATAAAGGTTGAACACAAATGTGTATTTCACAAATAGAACTCCATTTAGTGAACCAATATGTTTTTCAGCTCTTTTAACTGTTTCAGCCCTAGAAGCCAAGGACGTCGCGGGCGAATTTACGGCCGGACTCGTGGCCGGTCGCACGACCAATCTCCAAATTCAATTATCAAGAAAATACCTCCCAAACAAATGAGCTCAGCTCTATGAAACTTGGAACGCGTATTCATCAGAACCTAACGGTGATGTTTAGCTCGTAATTTTTTTTAATTTCACCTTCATTCGTGAGTTGCGCGTATATTGCGTGCGAAACAGGCCGAAATTCGCATTGATCAAAGAATTTCCTCCAAACTATTGAACAGATTTGAACGAAATTTTGAATATACATTCCTAACTACCAAGCGGTGATTTTTTAGCTTAAAATTTTTTTCGATTTTACCTTCGTTTGCGAGTTTTTTTCATTTCACCGTCATTCATGATTTCACACTTCCTTATATTCGGCCTGTTTCGCCGGGTAATTTGTCGCTTAAATTCGCGGCGATCAAGAAATTTCTTCTAAACTACAGAACAGATTTCAGCGAAACTTTGTATAGAAATACATGACCTCTCAACGGTGATGTTTGGCTAGTTACAATTTTTCCATTTTGCTTTCGTTTGCGAGTTATACAGATATAGTAGGAACGACCAGCTTTTCTACCGGTCGATCGATGGCTTCTACATATCAGAATCAGTATACGTATATAACTCGCAAATGAAGGCAAAAAGAAAAAAATGTAAACATCACCGTTGCTGAGGTTAGGTATTTAAATACTAAGTTTCGTTCAAATCTGTTCAGTAGTTTGGAACAAGTTTCTTGATTACTGCTTAACAATGAGCAGTTTAAATTGATGCCAAACAAAAGTATATATCCATACGATCACATGGAAACCTTTGATAAAATGAATTCAATTAGTTTACCATTGAGGAATAAATTCTATAACAAATTAAATGGTAAACCTATATCAGACAAAGGTTGTGAACATGCTAAAGAGGTTTGGGATGTATTCAAATGCAAAACAACCAAACATTATCATAATCTCTATCTCAAAGTTAACACCTTGTTATTAAGTGAAGTGTTTGAGAACTTTAGAAATACCTGTTTGAAAACATACAAATTAAATCCAGCTCATTATTTCACAGCTCCAGGTCTACCATTTGATGCTCTATTGAAGATTACTGAGATAGAATTTGACTTGCTAAAAGATCCTGACTATTCATCGAGAAAGGTGTTAGACGTGGTGTTTCAATGATATCTACAAGATGTGCTAAAGAAAATAATAAATATATCCCTGAAAGTTATGATCCTCAAAAACCGAGTAATTATATGTCATACATGGACGCAAATAATTTATTTGGTTGGCCAATGTCACAGAGCTTACCAACAGGAAACTTTAGATGGTTGACAGAAAATGAACTATTCAGAGAAAAAAGGCTACATTTTTTAATTTGATTTTAGTTATCCAAAAGACTTACATGACAATCATAAGATTTACCTTCAGCATCTGGAAATATTCAAATAGGGGATGTTCATAAGTTAGTACCTCATCTTGGTAAGCGTGAAAAATATGTAATCCATTGCAGGAATTTGTATGAGAAACTTGGATTGAAATTAGAGGAAAATTCATAGAATCTTAGAATTCGATGAAAGTCCATGGATGAAGCCATACATAGATCGGAACACAAAAAACGACAACAAGCGAAATAAGATTTTGACAAAGATATCTTCAAGTTAATAAATGTAATAAATGTATTCTGTATTTGGTAAAACAATGGAGAACATTAGAAATAGAGTTAAAGTTAATCTGATCAAGAATAAACAATAAATTAGGTGATTAGTTAATAAACCTAGTTTCAAAAGATTCAAAATATTCTCGAAAGACCTAATAGCCTGTCATATGCAAAAACAAAAACTAAAGTTTGATAAACCTGTTTATGTAGTTATGAACATACTAGATATAAGCAAGACATTGATGTATGACTTTCATTACAACTTCCTTAGAGAAAAAAAAAGGTGATAGAGCAAAGCTATTGTTCACAGATACAGACTCGCTCTGCTATGAGCTGACATCTATGAAGATATGAGGGATAATCAAAACTTATTTGACACATCGAAATATCCTAAGGGTAATTTCATATATTCAAGTCAAACAAAAAAGTAATAGGTAAAATGAAAAATGAAACGAGCGGCTTCCCATAGAAGAATTTGTAGGTCTTCGAGCAAAGCTGTATTGTTATCGAACAAAATGTTCTGTAGCTAAAAAAGCTAAAGGGGAGGAAGGGGAGTAAAAAAGAGTAAAGGGAAATTGTTAGTCAAATGGAAGGGATATGATGACCCATCTTGGATTCCAGAAGCTGAACGAACATCAAATTGAACTGGCATTAAGTTAGACACCTCTCACCAAATGGTAGAAGAAGCTAAGCAAACAAGGTTAGCTCTGAAAGATGCTCCCAAAGAATTATTAACGACCGAACCTGCTGAAAAACTGGCATTAGATCCTCCAGACTCGAAAGGACCCGACTCAAAAAGAAAAGTTAGGCCCACAGCTAAAGTTTTTAAGTTATGCAGCCACATCTGGTTCTGCATATGACAAAGCTTATGGCATAAAATTTGATGGAAAAAAGCCGTGCTAGGAAATACAATTGCAAATATCTAAGGTAATGATTTAGAGATCTGTAATGTAGTATTGGAGAGAACTGTCAAATTATGGGAGCTGGTAACAAAAAAAGCTCCCGGAAACTTCAATAAAAAATATGTTAAATTCATGTGCGAATTATAAGACAGAGAAAGGTTAATATCAGGTTGAATGGCACAATAAAAGCAAACAGGGGAGATAAATACTACAAATTCATTAGACCACTCTATAAAGCAACACAGAAGGAGAAGGTCAGTCATAATGTTGCTAGAATTAGAGCAGCAAGTCCCTCATCGTCTATGGATTCAACTCCAGAATCAAGACCGGATATTGGTTCAGACGTTTCAGGGTTAGTAATAATAGTTATACCCTATTCAGTTAATGATATTGTTGCAAAACATCACTTATTATTTGGCTCTTTGAATGCTGAAAACACAAAGTTTTCAATGAATTGCAGGCACTCACTCTTGAACTTTATAAACGAAATTTATTCAATGACCATGATGTTAAATTTTTGAATGATTTTTGTTTAAGAAAATGGAATCGCAAAGCATAATTTTTACCGGTAGAAAAGTGATATTTACACGAATTTCACGCCAGCAATAAAATTGGACACAAACAAATTTCTTGAACTGGCAATGATGGGACTGGATATGTATCACTCTATCCCGAATAGCGATGAGAGAAATAATGACTTTCTTGTTGGGAAACATGGTTTAATAATGCCTATAACTATTTCGACCGGATGCTATGAGATAGAGAGTATCAATAAGTTCATCAAAATTGCATACAGAAACGAAGACTCGGTTGATATAAGAACGAACACCAACACACTGGAATGCGTTATTACTATTCGTGATCCTGACTTGAAAATTTATTTCAACAAAACCAACAGTTTACATACTCTTTTAGTCTTTGGTAATGAAGTGTTGAAAGGTGTTCGAGAACATGCAGGGAAAAAATATAGTAAATATAATGTCTGTTAATGCAATTCTTGTTCACTGCAGTATAATCAATGGATCATAACCAAATGGTGATTTACACAAAATATTGTATACATTTTATCATAACGTTCCCCCAGGATATAGAATTGTAGAGAATCCTAGTCAACCAATTTATATAACCGTAGATCAGTTTTCAATTTATAATATTCGGCTTTAGTTGAAAGATCAAAATAGAAATATTTTGAACGTCATAGGTGGAGAAATAACAGTACTATTGCACTGAAGGTCGAAAAATATTAAATAATCTTTAGAAAATATTACTTACAGAAGTGGAGAACTTACAATGAAACGAAACTATTCAAGTTGATGCATAAATTTATAAAGTTGGAACTCATGATTATGAGCCTCAAATTGGAACTGATTCAAATCGTGAACACAATGATATGAAGATTATTATTCCTAATCATAATCAGTTTCTACTACCATCAGACAGTTGTCTTTACATCGAAGGTGCTTTAACGAAAGAGGATGGTAGTAATTATAATTTTAAAGATGATAAAATATCAATTATCAATAATGGTCTGATGTATTTATTCGATCGAGTATCTTATAGAATCGGAAATGATTAAATTGAGGGCTCTAGGTATCCTGGAACTGCTGCAACTCTAAAAGGGTCAACAAATTATCAACGAAGCTCTAAAGAAAATATGATGCTCCTCTGGAATATTGACAGAAATCAAAATGAATAATCAAATGATGGTTTCAACGAACGCATTGATTATTTAGGAGTCGCTGATGGTCAATTTAATGCTACAAGTCCCCTAAAACATTTTCTTGGAATCTGTGAAAATAATGACAAAGTGATTTATGGAGTCAAGCATGGAATCAAGCAACTCTAAGAAGAGGTACGTGATGACGCAAATGCTCTGTTTAAGACTAGCGATAAAAATCCAAACCACCAATATAAATATGGGGATGGGAAAATTACTTTCAAAATACTAATTTTGAAAGTGACGCCTTATAACCTCTCTGATGAGTATAAAATTAAATTATATTTTCAATAAAAGACAAAATTCGAATATCAATTGCATACATGAATCGACAATTGGAGCAAACAATAATGAGTCCTAATCAAAAGTTCTTGGATTGAATTTTACACCCCATGTTCGGGAACTAAAAGACCTCGATATGTCATTTTACATTTCAAATTGGTTCGCAACTTTCTATCAACTAGATAATTCGAAACTTTGTAACAATGCACTGTTTGATCACTGATATTTGAAGAATGCATATATCCAGCTAAATAACTAGAGCTATCCAGAGCAAAACTTACAAATCATTTTTGATAGTAACAATTATGTAGTAGTTTATAGAATGAAGATAGATTATGCATCACAGACAAATTGTGCCGTTGCATACAGAGATTATAGGTTTTTACATCCGATTATCGTATTTGATTTCAGTCGGCCAAATGAACGTCTTAGGGACAGTCATATTGATATGAAGATTAAAGCTGAATTAAATAATAACATTCCTAATAATACACATGCTTATGCTTCAATTCTTTCAGGCAGAATAATTCAATGACAATCTGATGGTGAAAAGTGAATATAAATTACTAAGAATGTAAAAATTCTATTGTATTTATATCTTATTAAAACGTTGTATTGCGTAAAGTGAAAAAAATGATACTGAGCATGCCTCAGTATGTTATGACGAAAAATAATAAAATATTGAAGAACGGACGTTGCTTGATTTGTAAGAAAACTAAAGTTTCTTTTGTAACAGCATAAGATGGAAAAGAAGGAGGTCGCATCTTTTCAATTCCTGCTATCCTAAGAGCTTTAGGCGCTGCTGGGTCCCTGGCAAGAGGAGCTTCTGCCATAGCAAGTGCGGTAAAGATAGCTGATGATAAACTTATTGCAGAAACAAAACGACATAACGAAGCAATGGAAGCTAAAAAGGGATCCGGTTTAAGATTGATCCCAGCGAAAAAGTCTTCACAAAAAAATTTTGTGGGGAAGGTCTCTACTTGAATTCGCCGAGCAAATAATAGACATTAAATCATTAACACAACATAATTTGAAACATTATTTGAGAGCATTGAAAGTTCCTGGAGTTAGAAATATTTTCATGGGGGATCCACTGCCTAGGTCACCTTTTAAAACGGAGCAAAGAATTTTGAATCTGGATGTGAAAACGGGATCTGGAAAGCATTGAACTTGTTGGTATAAGAAAAATGATACTTGCTATTATTTTGATAGTTATGGTTTGACATGTCAACATTTTTTTGGTGTGCCTATATAATACAAAAACGGGTGATGTAATTAGATGTTTAGAAAGGTTAAACGACTCTAGTATGAGAGGTTTGCTTCCATCCTATTAGATCTTTATATGAATGGAATTGAAATTTTTATTTTATTTTGTTTCATAAAATGGCAAGTATTAATATCTATGTAAATAATTTGAATCTTTCACCAAATGGCAAAGATGGTGAGGAAGAACCAATTGGAGTATTTCCCATAGAGTCTCTGAAAACTTTAATCGAAACTCTTCGAAATGAAATGAAACAATTTGAGGAGAAAATAAATAGTTTGCAGGTAACGCCCGACGATAAAGTTAGAAATTAGGAATTGCATATCGCAGAAAATTTAAAACTGATTATTAAAGCTGATGAGGAGATCAATAGAGTACAGTTGGCGTTTGAAGATTTAGTGAATGAAAAGCTTAAAACTTCAGAATTGCTGAATCAAAACCTCGAGTTACAAATTGATGGAAAAGTATCTTATGCCGAAGTTGATCAGAAATTCAAAAGCTTGGAGTCAAATTTAGCTTTAATTAATGATGTAATATATAATAACATAACAGAACAAGTCATGAAGTTATGAGCGGGGTCAGTTTCGCTGACAAAAATGGAAGATATTATCAGTGATATGATGAATATTAAAAACCTATTTCATGAGTTTTCTAGAGATATTATATCAAATCAGAATGAAATTAATCATCTTAAATTGATGCTACAAAATTAAAATGATAAAAACATAGAACTGAGCAAAATTTTAACTGATCGTATAAATAATCTTGTAGCTTTACGAGTTCGGGAAATTCTTAAGGCTTTTGAAGTTTTACTCTATTAAAATGATTGGTTAATAAATTTGGAACAGGAATTAATAGTACACCCACATCACATTTAAGAGGTCCTCCAGATATTAGCTTTCAGTACCTTGAAGCTGAAAAAATTTTGATCTGAATAATCGGAGACTTGGCAATATCTCTTATACAATTGAGGATAAGGATGCTGCATGCAAGAGTTATGTTGATGAGGAGATCGTAAAAGTCTCAGGTGTTTATGTAAAGGATTCAGAAATGACCAATAAAAAAATAGATGTTATGAGTGAGGGTGTCATGGTGCATGTCAACTTAAGATATGCACCATTCAATTCTCGATTAAGAATTGCCTGCAGTAAAATCAAAAGTAGAAATTCTTGATGAAAAAGTAACTATCGAAATGATAGAAGTGAATTCAAAGTTGGAAACTCTAGATGAGGAAGTAAATCAGTTCGAGAAAAATTGAAAAAACAAATGGAAAATTTTGTATCTTCGAATGAAAAAGTATCATCATTGGAGGGAATTCAGATTGAAATTAAAGCGTTTATTGACGGTGCTGTTAGAAATATAGCATCAAATAAGAACGAACTAGCAGAAGTAGTGAGAATTCAAGATCAATTGTTCGAGCGCCTCAGAAAAATTGAGCGTCAATTTGGAGCAGACCTTCAAACTGATTTTCAGCTAAATAGGAAATATTCTAAGCTTATAAATTCATCAAATACTTTGGTAATCTTGGTTAATAAAAAAGAGAGCTAATGTACCACATTAAATAGTTGACAAACGAAAGATATACAATTCACTCAACTTAATGTATTTACGATTTGTATTAGAAAAGTCATTTCATCTAATCATGTGTGATGAACCCATTAAAAATATTCGAAAATATAGAGTGATGTATGATAGAAATAAAATAAACTTAGTGGAGCGTAGTTCATTTACACGCTATAGTCATTCGAGGCAGCCTGTGAGGAGAAAAAAAGCTTGATGAAATTTCTTATAAAAATGTAAGATGCAATAACAGATTTCCAAAGAGAGCTAATGCTGAATTCTGGAAATAATAATCAGCTGTAGATTGATGTTGATAATATTCGGTATGATATTCGCCATCTCTCCACCAAAATAAATCAGATTATAATTTAAAACGTTGAAAAAGATTGTTGAAAAGTAAACTTTTAAAATTGCTCTATAGGTGGGAAGATGATCATAAAAATGAAAAGAAGAACCATTTTGTATTTCCTTCTTCAAGTTTAAGGAGTCTCATAATTGGAATATCGAACTGTGGAAAAACGTCATTGCTACATTAGATGCTATTGGAGAATTTTCTTGATTTCAACAATCTTTTCCTGTATAGCAAGCAATAGCAAGTCAGCTCATCAGTCTGAAAATAAGTTGTTGATTAACGCTTTCCATAAGGGATATAATAAATCTGAAATCATCGATTTATTTTCTGACGGCAGTGGCAATACCTGGAAAACATACCTAAAAAAAGCCAACAATAAGGTGCAATCGAATATTTTGAGAATACTATTTCTGTGCCTGATCCCAGTGATATAGATCCAGGGATGAAGAATTTGTTCATTTTTGATGATATTGCTACGGAAAAGAATCAAAATCCCGCTGAAAGTTTTTACACCCGTGGACGACATAAGAACTGTAGTTCAATTTACTTATCTCAAAACTATCACATACTACCAAGACAAACCATTAGAACGAATTAAAATTTAATAATTCTATTCGAGCTACCTTTCAGCGATATGAAGAATATTCACAGTGATTACATTGCTCGCGATATGCCCTTTGTCGAGTTTCAAGAACTGTGTAAAGAAACGTATAAAGTACCTTATAGTTTTGCGTTGATTAATAAAGATGAGCACCTCGGTTCTGGAAAGTAATTAAAAAATTGATTATCAAATCAAAAATTGATTATAAATCAAAAAAATTATTATTAAATTGATTATACAACCCTAAAAGTATCTTCCATCAAAACACTCGCTCAAGCCATGAGTTCTCGGTTAAAAAGTGCTGGTCAACCGGGGTAAATGATCGTTTACAAAATTTGGATGGCCAAGATTCAGAGTAAGATTATGTGTAAATGTTCAGGTTTTTGATCGTAAGACAGTGCTCACATTTTTGCTGGTCAAGATTCTAAATAAAATTAAGTATAAATTACCAGGTTTTATTCGGGAGCAATTGGTCAATTTTGATGGGTAATATTCGGGGTAAGATTTTGGGTAAATGACCAGGTTTTATTCAGGGTAATTGGTCAATTTTGCTGGGTAATATTCGGGATTAAGATTGTGGGTCAATGATCGGTAACCCATGATTTACGCTGTTTAGACAAACTTTTGTGATAGGCTCACTCACTTTACTACTACTCTCCATTGGAATGACTCTTCATTGGAGTGACTTCATTGGAGTGACTCTTCATTGGAATGACTCTTCATTGGAGTGACTTCATTGGAGTGACTCTTCATTGGAATAAATCTTCATTGGAATGACTCTTCATTGGAATAACTCTTCATTGAAATGACTTAATTGGAATGACTCTTCATTGGAATGTTTCTTCATTGGAATGACTCTTCATCATTAATCAGAATACCTCTTCTTATTAAGGTCTTCAGTAAGAACCCTGTATTGATTGAGAGGTTCGTCGCATAATGTCATGTTTCAATTGACCCTCGATAATTCCGACGTTACATCATTAGTGCGCGAGTCTATTACAAATTGGATCTGTAACCAAATGATGTAAAATGATACCCTTAATGGTACCCTCACTTCTCTGCCCTGATTGCATCAAATTGTTCCTTAGAAAGAGACAGTTGGTGGTTATCAAGATGGAAGGACATGCCATTGATTATTAATATTGCAACTATATTAGCATTTTCTAACTGTACGAATAATTGTATCTGAAGGTGTTGGGGGGGAATTTTTGCATGTTAAAACGTTTCGAAATTACATTTTGTTCTGAAAATGTAGTGCTTTTTTCCTATTCCATATTGCTACGTTCAATCAAATACGAGCATTGGGCTCGTATATTCACCATTGTTTTAGTAATTAAAGAAACACTGGAAAGAAAGGAGTGTATGAATAATTTCGTCGCTAAGTGTACAAGGCAAGCTACGATGAGACGATATTTTGCGACTATCGCCATGAAAATCGCAATACGAACACATTAAAACATTCCCAAGTTCGTAATATGACATTTTTACATGGACATGGCAGCACAAATGCAGGGTTCAACATAAAAGAT